>NC_051423.1:13671499-13687045 GCF_015228065.2 Penaeus monodon | reverse complement strand
TAAAAGGGGAAAAAAAAAGTGAAAGATCGGTGAGGGGCGAAGGGGGTGGAGGGTCCACGCTCCCAAACAAGTATACCGTTATTGTATGAAAAATTATAATATATACACCATAACTTGTATAAATATATATTATTTTAAATATTATAATATTATTATTTATATATATATATATATATATATATAATATTATCTCATCATCATCACCATCATCATCAGCCTGAGCCGTCCTCAACGTAGGTTCCAATTTTTTCCAACTTTGTCTTCATGTTTTTTTTTGTTTTCATCGGGGCCCCCAAATTCCTTTTCGTTGCCTTGTCTTGGGCTAGCCCTTTGGGCCCTTTTTAATTATTTTAACCTTCTCTCATTCTTTGACCATCTGTTTCCTTCTCCGATGTATAGCCTGCCCATCCCATTTTTTTTTTTTGATGCCACGGTATATCTTCTACTTTGTCTTTTCCCCCCGATCCATTTCTTCCTCACCGATCTTAGGCTAACCCCCCGGAAAAATCTCTCCCCCCCCTTTGGACACTTTTTATTTTCTCCAGTAATTTGGTTGTATCCATGTTTCTGACCGGTCAAACTGGAAGACGCTTTGGTTGAAGACTTTTTTAAACATAATGGAAAGGACCTTTTAGTATGACTGTTTAAGCCAAAGGTGCTCCCCCAACGGGCATCGTTTAAATTTCCCTTCGCTAGATGTTTTCTGTACGATTTGCCCTAGGTATAATACTTGTCCCTACTTACGCTTCCCTTGTATTTATCTGTTCCAACTAAACTCTACTTTAAACATATCTTAGTTTTTTCTTTTCTCCAATCGATTCCAGACTTTCTTATTTAGATCACTTATTAGTTGTTGCTTTTTTTTTTGCAGATTCATGAGAGAACTATATCCGAAATTTGTAGATGTTTGGGTATTGTCCCCTTTTTTGATCCCCTTTCCTTTCCCATTCTAGCTTTTTGAATATTTCCTCAAAAAAACAGTAAACATTTTTTGGGTGGATGATCCCCCGTCTAACACCTTTTTTTATCGGATTTTGTCTTTTCCCGTGGGGAGCTTGAGGGTTTTGGTCCCATCTTTGTATATATTTCCCAGTTTTTTACAATATACCTCCTTTCTCCCGTTTCATAGTTCCGCACTGGGGTATCTCTCGAGTCAAATCCCTTTTCCGTAATCGATAAATCCCGTCCCCAATTTTTCCTTTTTCATTTTTTTTTTCCCTTTATTGATGTGGACCGTTTTGAAATCCACTGCGAAAGTTTGTTTGTTCTCTAGGCTGGTTAAATCCAGCGGTAAAAGATGCGATTTGTGATGATTCGATGTTTTGTAAGTACAAAAGGGAGCTTATTTCGTATTTTTAGATCCTTTCCCCCCCCCTTTTTTTTGTCCCAAAAAAATTGTTGCTTTTCCAGGTTTCGGAAAATTTCCCCGTTGAAAGGCATTTGTTAAAAAATTTTGCTATTTTCCTGTTGCACACACACACAAAAACCCACACACACAACACAACACCAACACACAACACACACAACACCACACATACACACACACACACACACACACCCCACACCACCACACACACACCACCACACACATTATAATTTTATAATATATATATAAATATATTATATATATATTATATATAATATATATATTGTATAGTTATGTATAAAATTTTTTTAAAATATATAATTTATATATATATATATATATTATATATATTTTAAAATATATATTATAAATCATATACACGCATTTTTTTATACGCATATATATTTTATATATTTTTTTTTAATTTATTCTTTTTTTTTTTTTTTTATTGTGTGTGTGTGTGTGTGTGTGTTTGTGTGTGTGTGTGTGTGTGTGTGTGTTTTTTTATTTTATTTATTTTTTTTTTTTTTTATTTTTTTAATTTTTTTTTTTCTATTTTTTTAAATTATTTTTTTTTTTTTTATTATATTTTTTTTATTTTTTTATTTATTTTTTTGTGTGGGGTTGTGTGTTGTGTGTGGTGTGTTGTGTGTGTGTGTGTTTTTTTTCTCTCTTTTTTTTTTTTCTTTTTTTTTTTTCTTCTCTTTTATTTTTTTTTTTTTTTTTTTTCCCCCCTTTTTATATTTTTTATTATTTTTTTTTTATTTTCCTTTTCCCCCCCTTTCTATTATATTTTTATTTTTTTTTTTTTTTTTTTTTCCCCTTTTTTCTCCCCCCCCTTTATTATTTTTATTTTATTTTTTTTGTATATATATCTACTTTAAGGCCGGGGTGGCCGAGTGGTTAGAGATCGGACTCAAACGGGCACGACGGAAATCGGGTTCGGGGGTTCGAGTCCCCGGGGCCGGCGCGTTGTTCCCCTTTGGCAAAAAAATTCACCTCGTTGCCCCCTCCCAAAGGGGGAACCCACTCAATCTGCGGGTCCCAAGCCCGGATAAAATAAGAAAAGTTAGCTAAAGGTAACAAAGACTCTCCAAAAAGGGAAAATGGGGACCTCCACGTCTCACTCAAGAGCATCACAACAGAAAATAAATTGATATCATGGGGTGCCACGGGGGCTCAAACACAACACCACACACACCACACACCAACACACCAACACACCCCACACACCACACACACACACAACAATATATATAAAAATTATATATATATATTTTATAATATTTATATACATTTTAATACAAAATATACATAATATACAATACTATACATACATATTATTTATAATATTATTATATAATAATTTTATTATAATATAATATTATAATATATATTCACTATATTATATATATTACATATAAATATACAATCCCTACAATACACCTATGTGTGCTGTAGTATATAATTAATATATATAAATATATATATATATTTTAAAAATATAATATTATAATGCGTAAATTATAAATATAATTATATATAAATATAAATATTATATATTAAAATATTAATATATATAATACACGCATTAATTATATTTATATATATATATATATATATAATTAATAAAATATGTTGTATGTTGATGTTTATGTATGTGTGTGTGTGTGTGTGTGTGTTGTGGTGTGTGGGGGTTTGTGTGTGTGTGGTGTGTGTGTGTGTCCGTGCGCGTGCGCGCGCGTGCATGTTTTTTTTAATATATACAGTACTCTCTCTCTTCTCTTCTCTTAATTATATTATATATATATATTATTATATTATATATAAATATTAGTTATACATAAATTTATATAAATATATTAATAATAATTTATATATATTAATTTTATTTTTTAAATATATATATATTTAACTCTATATTATATATTATATATATTTTTAATATAAAATTTATTTATGTTGTTTATATATTTTATATATATTTATTATATTTAATTTTCTTATTTTGTATTAATTTTGCAATGGAAGAAAAAATATTATAATATATATATATAATTTAATT
The DNA here is from genome assembly GCF_015228065.2 of Penaeus monodon. Classification (NCBI taxonomy): domain Eukaryota; kingdom Metazoa; phylum Arthropoda; class Malacostraca; order Decapoda; family Penaeidae; genus Penaeus; species Penaeus monodon. Next base: position 13,683,614 of record NC_051423.1, on the reverse strand, counting down.
TCTATAAAAATTATATTATATTATTTTAATATATATATATTATAAAATTTATTATAAATGCATTTTTTTTTTAAAAATTCTATATCTTATATTATTAAAAATTTTAATATTATTTATTTTAAATTATTGTTATTTATTTTTTATTTATGCTTCCCCATCCATGATGCTTTTATACGCCGAAATATAGGCCTCAAACCGGGAAACTGCTGGCATTCCAGGTGTCTTACATTTTGAGACAGAATTGAAAAATTTTTTTTTCTTTGAAAATTTGGGTGAACATGTTAACTTCACTTTATATATATATAATATTATATATATAATATATATATATATTATATTATTTATAATTATAATTATATTAAAAATTAGATAGTAAAATTATATATCACACACTATACACACACACACAACACCCCACACAAAAACCCACACACACAAAACCCACACACACACAAAACCCCACACCACACACCCACACACAAAAACCACACACCACCACCCACAAATATCACTCACATAAGGGCAAAACCCCCCGGGGGGCGCAGGAAACCGGGGGCAGGGTCGTCCATAGGAGACGTGCTAGGTGCCCTATACCCTGATTGGCGATCCCGGATTATGAAAGTAACAGCCCCATGCAGTCTCACGGTGTAACCGCCGGTTGGACAGTGGTCCTCCAAAACTGTCCCCATGTCGGCAAAGGGTTTGTTACAAAAGGCATCAACTCCAAGACACTGTTAGCGCCCATTTTCGCTTAATAGAGAAAAAACTGGCAGTAAAGGGGCCTTGAAGACACCAGCTTGGCCCTTCTGCAAAAAGGCCCCCCCCCCCCCCTTCAAACGCCTTGTTGATTGGCTAGGCCCTTTTGCAAAGCCCAATCCGTTACGACTTTTGGTCTGACAACCCGAGTAGGAATACGCTACGAGGTATGTAAACTTTCTGTAATTTAACGTCCTCCCCGCAAACTGGATCGACTGAAGGGGTTCCCCCAAACAGGCCCCCAAAGTCCTGAATTTGGGTTTTGGCCCCGGAGACCTTTAGGCCTAGGGTTTCGCCTAATTTTGCTAAAGCATCAAGAGCCGCCCCCAGGGACCCCAAAGGACTCAGATAGGATGCAACTCTCGGCAAAAATCAAGGTCTGAGACCTAGATATTGCCTAGTGTTGCTCCCACTGACTTTGGGTAGTAGCTTTTACCCATTAACGTCCTAAAGGTTTTTGAAAGTTTGGGGCAAGGGCAAGCCTTTCCTCCCCCTGAGTTTTTAAAGGGGAAAAGTTCGACTACCCCACCACGCTTACGCAATTTTGTACCATATAAAGCTTGCTATTAGGCCCAAAAATTTTTTGGGTTTGGAATTCCCCTGAGTCTCAGTCTCCCATAGCGATTTTCCCGATGCCCCCCCGAGTCAAAAGCTTTCTTGAGGGTTTAGTAGGTTTTAAGCCTCTGACCAAATCCGACGCTTCCACAATTTCCGAACGCTATATTGGTCTATCGTGGGTTGCCCGGAGTAAATCCGACTGCTCCATTCTTGATGCCTATAGGGGGTTGCGATTCTTTCAGAGAATGTCGGGGAGAACCTTTCCTTTGTATACTGAAGTGGAATGCCCCGGTAGTTGCTACATCCCCAAAGTCCCCTTTCCCCTTCCGAGAGGGAGACCACCCCCTCAGCAGGGCAGGGGGGAAGGTACCAAAACTGCCAAAGGCATCAGGACTGTATGCAGGCATGGGCCCTAGATTCACCCCCCCCCTTTTGCATTCAGCAGGGATATCACTATCCTGCAGCTTTCCCTTCTCCTTGGAAATTTGCCATCCTAACCCCCTGTTGGGGAGGGGGGGTTCTTGGTGATGGGGGGATCCCGCAAGGCGTGGACATCGCTTTCTCCAAACTAACTGTTGGGGGTCTCCCGGGACAACTGTTCAAATACTCAGCCCAACATTCACGAACCCCAACAGATTAAAGATGACCGTCCTCCGCTGACCCATTGCAGTCATGTGAGGAGGTTTGAGTTCGTTTTTTCAGGGCTTGTTTGGCAGGGCAAAGGGCATTCCAAAAAGGCCTTCAACCTCCTCAGCAAGATTCCCGATCCAGTGTCCGGCCCACCACCATGGGAAAACCCCGAGACTTGATTCCCATTTAGCGAGCCCTTTTGCACGCTTTCAAAGGCTTCTAAAAGTCCCAGGAGATGGAATTTGCCGCCCTTGGGGGGTATGCCATGGCCCTTTAGCTGCTTAGAGTGCTACCATTGAAGAATCCCAAGGGTTTTCGAGTTCTGGAAACAGTCAGAGACTGCCATGGGAACCCAAAAGGCACACTTTCCCCCTTAGTCTTCCAGGTGAAACACCTTTGGGGAACCACTGAAGGGGCGGGGGGTGTTAGTGGGCCCGCAGGGGAGCCCTAACCGCCCACAGTCGGTGCCACAGAACTCGCACTCTGGAACCCTGCAGTTCTGGGGTCCCCCATCCGTACAACAGAATGTGGGCGTCTCCTTGGCCCCTGTACCTTACGCTTACCTGCGAGCAATGCGGGTTGGGGTGTGGTACCAGGACAAATCCTCATTTTCTGGGACCTAGCAAAGTCCGGAGAAAGGGGGCTTTTTTCGCTGCTGGGGTCACTCCTAGTCATGGGGCCGCAGAATCTCATAGCCGTCGGTCACGCCGATACCGCTTGAATCCCCCAGAACAATCAAAAATCTCGCTGGGGCATTGTCTGCCCCGATGAAGTTTGGCATAGAAAGTCTTTTACGTCAATTTTTAAAAAATCGTAGGGCCTATCAGCAATGGAAATGAAGCTAAAAGAAGCTTCGTCTCAAAGCCATAAGTTAAACCCGGGGTTTACCTCTACTACCGAGGGGAAGCAGCTGGAGAGGCTATTACCCCGGAAGTGGGGATCACGCTGCGACCCACCAGTAGGTGTACCCACCCACACTGATCGTACTGTTACAAAATTTCTCACCTTTTTAAGGGGGAGCCACCTCAAACCCCCGCGCCCCAATTCCCCGCGATAGCAAAAGGTAATGTCTCCTGCCAAAGGACCAATGTTCCAAGCCCACCCAGAAAAACCGCCCCGGGGTTTAAACTGAGGTGGTCACTCTGGTGCTCCACCTTGCCCCCCCGCCGACACAGCCCAGATAAAAAAGGGGGGGCAGGCTGTGTCCCGGGCCCCCCGGGGCTTTGCCTCAATGCTTATGGGGGTTGGGGCCTGCCCGGGGGCAGGGGGGACGAAAAACTCTCGTTCCAAAATGCGCCCCAAAAATTTGCCCTCCCGCAGGGCCCCCAGCTGCCTTACTTGTGGGTGGAAGGGGCAACACCCCCCCCCCCATATCATTTATCTTTTAGTTCCAGGGGTTTTCGGGGGAGGAGGCTGGCAAGGCCCCCCCCTCCCCGCCCCCTTACCCGGGTGGTAAGGCAGGAGTTATACGGAGCCAGAGCGTTCCCACCCCGGGGGGCCATAGCCCGTACCTCTGGGGCAACCCCGCTGCTCCAAGATCCCCCAAGTTTTGCCTGGGGCCGCAAGTGCCCAGTTTCCCTGGATGCCACAGGAGGCCCCTGCAGAAATCTTAATGAGGAGAGGCTGTGACCTGGCAGGGAGACTTATGCAAAAACTGCCCCTTTTTTCGCACTGAGTAGTAGGGTGGAAGCTGCAAGCAAGAGGCATCAAGCACTAACACATCTAGGGTCCAAACCTCGTTCAATCACCATGCACATGGGCACCCACCCATATATTACACATATATTATACTTTATATAAAATATATATATAAAAATATTATATTTTAAGAGAGAGAGAAGAGAGAAGAGGAGAGAGAGAGTGAGAGGGGAGAAAAAGGATTTGTCTCATCTGATTTATCCCTACCTAGATTAAAAAAAAATTTTGGGAAAAAGGCCCACTACAAGTAGGGCCTCCACTTTTCGGCAGAACCCTTTTCCCTTAATTTTCATATATTTTCGTACCTGGGCCTTTGTATGTGTTACTCATGCAAGATATGTTTTACTTAAAAAAAACATATTTAAAGGGTTTTAAAGGTTTAAAATAACCCACAATGTTGCTGAAGCGCTTCAAAAAAGGTAATTCCATTTTCTTTAATTTGTTTGTTTCCTGAAAATATGTTAAAATATGTGTAACGCTACGCAATAATTACAAAAACTCTTGCATCATTAAAGGTATTTTTAAAACCTGAAAAAATGGGAGGCAAGTGAACGAGTAGCTCAAAGGGCTTGTTGCCTGTATCATTTAATTTTTAATAAATGTTGGTTTTTATTTAAAATGACGTGTTCATGACTGCATTGTATAAAAAATTTAAAACCCTTATTTATTATCTTGAGAAATATGAAATATTTTTTTAAATCTATCTTTTTATTGATTTTTTTATGTGTCGACCCCGGGCCTGACATTTTTTGAGACATTTTTGACAATTTTTAGTCTCAAAATCGTCTCAAAACTGTCTAGAATTTTCGTGGAGATGCTTCAGATAGGTATCCTACGAGTGAAAGTTTGCTATTTTATATTAAAAAAACAGAAAGAGCATAAAAAAGGTTTTTCGTATTAAACTTCATATGTTTTCCATTTTTCCTTTCGAAACCCAATAACTGAAAAAATCTGAAACAGTCTGCAACAATATTAACCCCCCGCATTAGGGGGAAAATAAACAAAGAAATCAAACTTAAAAGCAACTAAAGCTGTCAGAAAAAACGTGACCTTGTTCCCCATTATCTTGATGCTCGGGCCGACCTTTGGTCATATGACTTTTATGGTTAAAGCCTACCTTATGATTGCAGGATATTGTGTACAGTGCCAATCATATTAGTGTTAAGAGTACACCGGTTTCCAGTGGGTTATGAAACATTTGTGAATAAATAGGTATTGCATGTGTATATAACTAATGTTGATGTCTTTCTCTCATAACATTATCTAGAAGTATTCAGTAGGTGCATATACACGGAATGCCAGGACATTGCCAAGTTTCTTTTAGCTTCTAAGGCTTTGTGGTACATATGACGCCCATTGCAACGTTGTCTTTATCTTGCAGGTGAGGAAGAGCCATGTCACGTGGTCAAGGGAACTTCAGCTACACAGCCGTCCCGTCGCCCTCTGATGCCTGTGTGGGAAGCTCATTCACCAGACCTCGACAGTGTGTCAGAGACATTGTCAGATATGTTAAGTACAGGTTAGGCATTGAAATCTATGCCGACTTGTAGCAATATTCTTCTCTCTGTAATTCGGCAGAAAAAAACAAACAATAGACCTGTTTGTTGTGTATATTACCAATTTGTGTAATTTTGGAAGATATTGATCAAAGAGACATCTATACTTGAATCAAATATTTAGTATTTGACAGTAGATAAACTGAAGTCAGGTTACACATTTTTCAGATGAATCAAATAGTGGCATGTCGTCAGCAGACCTCAACGCGTGGGATCCTGACGCCGCCAGATTGCTGAAAGTGGTGGATACGAATCTCTGGAAGGCCTTAAAGCTCTCTTGGTTGCAGGCGTGCATATCAATGGCCATGGAGGCTCGTTCCATGAAACAGCCCTTCACCGTGCGGCACAGTTACGGTGGACAGCCGGCTTAGTTACCTGCTGTCGGCAGGGGCATCGGTGTATGCCAAGATCATTTTGGACGACGCCCCTGCACTACGCAGCGGCGTCGCAATCGACTGCATGCATTAAGCTGCTTTCTCTCCTCCGGGCGGCCAGGAGTCGTGGATCACCGGACATGCGAGGACATACGCCTCTGCATGATGCCAGTGCATCAGGGTGCGTTGAAGCTATTGCAGTCTTGCTCAAGGCAGGGGCTCTGGTGCGCGCCAAGGATGCGAACGGAGAAACGCCGCTTCACAAGGCAGCGAAAGCGCGCTCGATTCCCTCGATGGTGGCGCTCCTCAACGCAGGAGCCGATCTAGCAGCCGTTGATGACAATGGTGAAAGCGTGCTATCCTATATCCTGCATCATCTCCCGGGCACCATGGATGCGGTCTTTGACCACTGCCTGGTCACAAATTCTCCCAAAATTAATACAAAGACTTTAGAAGTGTCTCTGAACTTTTTGCCTCTTACCGTGTCATTCGAGAAGAATCAGGTACAAAACCTACAGTCATTTGTGGACATGGGTCAAGCAAAGCTCCTGAGCCATCCTCTTTGTGAAGCCTTTCTTCTTCTGAAGTGGATGAATGTGCGGAGATTATTTTAATAGAAGTTGTCTTTTATTTTATTTATGCAGTGCTGACCACCATTCTGACCTTCAACAAATTTGTGTGACTACGAGTCACACTAACGTTAGTGGCCCTCGTAGAGGAGCGAGGCCAGGAATGGAAGGAGTGGGGTGAATCTCATGTGCAGGGCGAGTGGGGGCTATCAGCTATTCCAGATGAAGCTGACCAGGTTCTCAAGGTTTGGTGATATTTCAGACAGTCTTATCCTCCTACAACAATGCTATCCCTTATGCAGAATAAGCTAGCATGGTTCCGATCACTTTCTGGCATCCTCCATGTGATGATAACTCTTCTCGTTCTGCTAGTCGTGCCTGTTTCGGTGCCAAAGGAATGGCAACACCATCTGGCCACATGGATGCTCCTGTTAATGTGGACCGAGTGCATGGTGCTTATCGGACGATTTCCAAACTGTGGCATATATGTCGTCATGTTTACCAGAGTGGCCAAGGTCTTGTTCGTATATTTGCTATATACTTTTGCCTCCTTCTTGCATTTTCGTCTGCGTTCTATGTTGCTCTCCATTATGCCAAGGACCCTGGCGCAGGAAACCAAGAGAACCAGGTATTCACCAATCCAGTCTTGACATTCACCAAGACACTTACCATGATGATCGTGAACTAGACTTTCAAGATGATTTTGTAGTTGGGTTATCACACTTAGTTGCAACTGGACATATTATATTTTGTTCTTTGTCATCCTCGTCTCCATCATCCTCTCCAATCTTCTGGTGGCTCTTGCAGTCAATGACGTTCAGGTAAGGCATCTGATTTTCAATCAAGCCTTTAAAAAACATTTTAAACGAAGTATTGGTGTTCGCCATTTTTATACATGCTGATATCTGTATAAAATGGCTTTAATGATTTTAATGGTTGAATGATTCTGAAGATTTTAATTGGTGTTAATTAATTAGTGATTGTTTGCCAACAGGGTTTAAGGAACTCGGCTCATCTGGAGAGGCTTATAAAGCAAACAGAGCTGTATTTCAGATGGAAAAGAACTTCTCCACAACATCATACCTCGGTCTCACATCAAGATTCCCAAGTAAGAGGCGGGGTTGTATGTTTACAAGTGTATGAATGATTAATCTTTTAGAAAGTGGGTTTAATAGAGCTGAATGCTATGGTAAAAGACAGAGATGAGGTAATTATTGCATTGATAGCGTAGTTAAAACATCAACAACTATATGCTGTATAAGTTATATAACTAAATGCTTATTTCACTTGCTGTAATAAAATGTTTCAGATTGCGAGAAATGCTGACAAAGGTTTCCTATATATGCAAACATGATTGCTACAATTCACGTGCTTTTGTTCTTCCGAACCATCCAAAAAAGGTATGCTAATACACTTATTTGATTAGTAAAGATTACAGAAACATTACTGACGAAAAAATGAGGTACAATATGAGCAAATCAGTAAATTGTTTCATATCAGAACATTTTCTACTTTAATTACCACTTCCCCATTACCATATTGTAAAGCTTCAAAATAAACAACTAGAAACATCAGACGTACAATATTTCTGAATAATTTTGTTTCACAGGCAAATAGACTTTACATGGTGGAGAATAAGAAATGCATAGATGTAGCCCTGCCGTCTTTTCTGAAAACCAACATCATTGAGTGCCTAAGAGCTCGAGAGACCGAGTCCGCCGACAACAAGGGCAGCGTCCGTGCCAGGAAGGGCAGTAGATTCGCCGAGGAGAGTACCACCGCAACGAGCAGCAAGACCTGAAGTCAGCATCAAGGAACTCGAGGCCACATGGCTGAAATTATGAGTGAAAAGGTCGACGAGATAACAGACATACGGCAATCTCACTAAGAGGATAACGAGTCTTGAGGAAAGACTGGAGAATTTAATTAATCTGTTGAACAAAAACACAAATGGTGAAATCCAAACCCTAGTCAGACTGAATAATTGATTTAGCCTGTTTTATTTGGTATATTTTTTGAAATAGAGGTATTTAGTGCCAAGGGTTGTAATATTACCCACAGTATTTTCAACGTTATATACGATTCTGTTATGGAGAAAACGTGTATGTGTGTATTTATAGAGCAGTGGAGTATTTATTCTCTGTGATACCTTTTATAGGATCTTATGTCTCCTGTAAATCAGGTGCATAGGTTGTGGTGATTCCTGTAATCATTATACATCTGTAACTAAAACATCACTTCCAGAGTTGTATAGAGCTTATGATAATGCTTGAGGACTGGTTTCTAATTAATCTGTGATAAGTTTTTGAAGTATTTTGTTATTTTTAAAGTCATCTTCCCTTTCCATAATATTCTCATGATATTATAAAACTGAAAGTGATATCTAAATATATTCAGAAACTGAAGTGTACTGTCATTGTGAGAAGTTTTATATTGTAATGCTGTATATGATAACATTACCTAGAATAGTAGGTAATATTTGAGTATAAGAATTTACTGTATAGACTTGGACGTTTACAAGATAGCCATATTAATCTAGATAGTGTCAGTGGAATCGTTGGGTATTTTAATTTCAATCCTAACTTAGAATCGACACGTAAGTATATTATTGAAGAGGTCGCCAACAGTCTCTATGCTAAAATGTTAAGGTTAATATTTTATTTTACCATCTTGCAGGTTTAATATTAGAAATAACACTTGTATAAACCGCCCTTGTTAAGTATTTAATTCTTGTATTTGCTAGTGTTAGTGGACAACATATACCTGTACAGCACTGTGTCTTTAACAATAAGTTTTACCATATCACCTTAGCATCCTGCTTTATTGTGTAGGCATGAAAGTCCAGGGTAACATTACTCTTTGGTAAGCCTAAGGAGAAAACTGTGTCATGTCGATAACGATGGTTTATGATAATGTTTATCAAACTACAAAATATGTACAGCTCAGGCAGGGTCCTCAGTCCATAAAATATATAAAAATAACAGATTCTCAGATTGAGTTAAGACCTGCAGTTATAGAGATGTGAACTTTTACCTGAGTATAATATATATGGATTGCAAGGTTCATAAATTGTAAAATGACATACCCTGTATAAGTATGGTTTAATTTGTAATACTTTTCAGCTAGATAGATGTAGGTTTGGACATTCATGTATCTGGCTTGTCTTTATACTCATTGATAAATTGATAATTCTACAGATTATAAAAGTCAGATGATGTTACTTGACTTAAACTGTGAACGTCAAGGACCGAGAAGAAGACTTAGGACCCGGTGCCTGGAAATGCACATTGCAAAATAATAATGTAACGCAACACTCTGTATGTTGCAGTTCTTACAGTTAGTCAATGAAATATAGATGAATATTCATTCTTACTGTTAATCGTTGGCATAGCGTAAAATAAGACATTCGTGTGTTTTAAACCTTCTTAGAGATTATGTAAAAACTCAAGTAATAGTTCCGATAGAGCAAAGTAGACTTTTATTAATATTGTACCTGACTTAAGTGGGAACCCTTTTTCAACAATATAAGTGTAAACTATTGATAACTGATTATTGCTACAGCTATTTTAGCAGTGATAACAAAAGATATTTGGATAGAATAGGTGCAATGCAACATCTGCAATGACGCTTTCCTGTTTCTCTGCATCCATATCTGATTTTTCCAATCCTCAGGCTTATTATATCAGTAGGAAGAAGAAGTGCCGGTGTAATCACCCTGTGGCTAGCCAGGGACAGTGATCAGCGAATTCTTCAGTGAAATGTTCAGTGAATTATTCTTGAATTTACTCCAATTCCAGAGTGGAGCAAAGCAAAACATGGTAATTACAAAATAAAAGTCGACTGTTCGAGTTTGTAGGGAGGTTACCGAACAGCATAAAGAGATAGATGAGCTTCAAAATTCCAGAGGAATAACAAGCAGCAACATGGAAGTTTATATGCTAACATGAAACGAAAGATATCAAGAGTATTATGAATATTGTAAATGATTTAATCCACGGATATGCACCTGGGATATTTTGAGTGGAAGATAATAAAATATAATTCACACATGATGATATTATAATCATGTGCGTAATATTACTACATTGTTCATAAAAAAAAACTAATGCAGGGACGATAGATGTAGGAAAAATAAAATCTTCCTAAAAGAAATAGATAAAGCTCATCTGTGTCATTTGCTGTTAGCGTAATAAGATGATGCGACTTAATGGATGTTGTCAACCAAATCTCTTGGTAAATGGTTTTGGGCAGTTATTAGAATATCATACTTCTTCCTTTATAAATTACGTTATTGTTCATTGCTGATGAATCTCGTTCTGAAATCTGCCCAGTATATGTTGCACTGAAATCAGAAGTTCATAGAGACAGCAGAATGTGATGTGAATACAGGAAGGTATGTATTTCATTAAAAAAGATATATATTATATCACAAACACCTATTTTTTAGGGAACATATATCATTCCGTCTATAAAAAAATGTAAAGTGGACACAAACGTTCACATTTTTTCTATATTGTGCTGTGCATGAATGGTATATAGTCTGTGGGACTGTTATTTGTTCTGTTGAATTGCTGTGTAGACATACCGGCATGCCTTATGTGGACCACCACATATAATGATTCTCTGTTATTGTTATGTAAATATTGTTCTCTGTATTATTTTAAATAAATCGTTATATAGCTGGAATTAAATTTAAATGTGATATATTGCCGTCTCATAATATTCCTTTTGTACATATTTTTTTTGCTGAGATGTGTGTGTCCGTGTTTGTGTGTGAATGTCTGAATGAACCAAGTGAGTGAACGAAGAAAGAGAGAGAGAGAGAGAGAGAGAGAGAGAGAGAGTAAGAGAGAGAGAGGAGAGAAGAGAGAGAGAGAGGAGGAGAGAGAGAAAGAGAGAGAGAGGAGAGAGAGATTTGATTGATTTGATAACATTCACTTATAGAACAGTGTACATGTCCTGCAAAAGCTAGGGTAGATACCAAGTATCATATACAAACTGGCTGTGATTCTATGTGTGTTAGAGGGCTATCATCAAGCATTAGTTTTTATATACATGCCTGGAGGACCTTTCTATTATCTTGTATTGAAATATCATCTGGCTGGTAAAAAAGCTTTTATATCATTGATCATGCCAAAGACAACACCAGTGTCTAAAGTTAATATAATCAACAACTGCTAATTTTATTAACAGTACTATTTGATCGATAGGATGCAATTTTTGTGGCGACAGAGTAAACAATGGGTAAGATTATGCGACTTGGCGGCTTACACAGTTGTAGTGATGATTGCCTCCAAAACTGCATCCTGTATAAATTGTATATGTAACTGATATCCTATGCGTAGCCTCGTCAATGTAACCTGATGTCTCCGAGGCAGTCCATGATAGACTTTATGTCTATATCTAAAGTCCGAGCAACAGTCTTGTAATGCTTAGATAGTGCCATGTCCGTCTTTTTCATCCTTTCAGTGTCTATACCTGACCCTCATAACTCGAAAACAGCCGTAACAAGTTTTTTTTTTTCATTTGATTGAGAGATAACGGTATTATATAATATGGATCTTCATGGGAAAGTACTAATCTGCCTAACTGATCAACCCTGTCACATAATGATATTCCTATATGTGAGGGTATCCAGTATAGTGATACTTGAATACCCTATTCTGATAGTTAAAAAAATTTGGTAAAGGATATTTCTAGTTACCATGTTTTCTGGATTAAATGCAATGAGCCTTGGAGAGCGCCTTGGTTGTCAGTAAAGACAGCCAGGTGTCGCTGATGCTCACTTTCGTAATGGCATGGTATATGGCTACTGATCGGCATTAGTTGTGCTTGTCCAGTTGGAAATACGCACACTTTCTTCAAGATCTGTATCAGGATTAGTACACCAACCCCTGCTGCTCCATGAGGATTAATGGAAGCATCACAGTAGATTGCAAGTGGGGGCGTGCAATGATGGGGATGTAGAATGCCA
>NC_051423.1:13643999-13656499 GCF_015228065.2 Penaeus monodon | reverse complement strand
GCAAGGACCACTCCTCGCACATTTGTTTGCACTTCATCGCCTCTGGCACTTGACACAAATATGCCATCTTGCTCCAGGGCGCTCATTACAAACCATAGCATTATAGGTCAGTGCACATTCTCTGAAATTCGTGGTTCGGTTAGGTCGTTTCTTCTATCATTTCCCGACATTACCTTATTATTTTACTTCAAGGCTTCTACAACTACAGTTATGTGTAACAAGCATAACCCTGATGTTGTTCTACAAGGTACTTTTGTTATTTCAGCCTCATGTGAACTGATTTCCTTATCCTTATTTATTACAGCCACCCATACATACACAAGGAAGATTGCAATGAATACCTCCTACCTGCAACCCATGTCGGTATCATTGTCATCCTATAATATTTCTCTTCATAGTTTAATCTTTCAACAGATGCCTACTTTGCAACAGCCCGTTCCACGCAACCTACATTTATCCCGTATACGTTACCGTCGCCGGAATGTGTATGTTGCTAATAACCCTGGGAGCGTGCTATTGCATTACCTACAGGCGAGTTGCAAAGAAAAACAAGCAAGTAATACCTACCCATGATTCTGTTGCATATACCAGTAACCCTCATGTCATATAATATTATAAGAAAAAAAAACAAAACCAAAAAAAAAAAAAAAAAAAAAAAGTAAAAACATACAATATTCGATATATTACTAACTTACGTTTTTTTTCTTCTTGCACGAACTATTTTCATTTTCATATCTCGAACTATGCGTTCCACCCTACGTCCCCACTTACCTCTCTAAAGCCATGTAAGGCGCCAGGTACTTGTACTTTTTCAAGCTACGACATTGACGGATGCAGAAGAGCACACCTCCCAGGTGTGTTAGACCTGTAACTTCCGGAAGTTGATCTCGAGGCCTGCCATGCTGCACAACCGTGTAGTACTGTGCATCAATCAAGACACTGTCAGATGTTTGCTGTCTCTTCGAATATCACTCTTATGGAGTTCCCCTGATCAAGGAACTCTTACCCTCAGTTAAGTATAAAGCTTCCTACTTTATTTCTTACCAAATCGGGACGATTTGGGGTAGCATTGTAGAGCGATATGAAGGTATCTATATTCAGAGTTTAACAACGCAAACGTCTGACTGAGAAAATATGATCAAGTTATAATACACAGATGTGACCTTCTTAATTACCGAGTTTCGCATATCACCCAGGGGTCGATAAGACGCGTCCCCGGCAGTACCCGCGACTTTGACCTTTCTGGAGAATCTGGCCATTTCCGCATCATAGGAAAATCACCCTCAGAGACTGAACAAAGGGTGGACCTATGAATTGCGATGATCCGCAGCCAGCCAATCAGGAAATAGCAACCTAAACTGACACTTGGATCAGCCACACCTATTTTCCTGTAAGACGGGTCATCGCCCCACTTTGCGAGCCGACCCGAGATAAACTGACGGTAGCGAAGACACACTTGGTCTACCGACCTCGACTGCTCACACAAACCTCCAATTCATCTGCATCCACAAATTGTGTACCAGTGCTAATCTTGATCTTTATTTCCAGTCATTTCTTGTCACATATACATTATTTCGTGTCTATATACTGTGATTATTGAAGTTATAATATATTATTATTGTATCAGCTGCTGTGTTTGGCACCAACCTTTTATTTCTTTATGTGTGGATATTAGAGTAATCTTATACCCATCATATATATATATATATATATATATATATATATATATATATATATATATAATATATATATATTATATATATATAATAGATATATATATATATAATATATATATATATATATATATATATATATATATATATTATGTATGTATATATATATATATTATATATTATATATATATAATAATATGATTTTTTTTTTTTTTTGTACGGTAGGTTCATGTTTGAGCGCCGTGGTCACAGCATGATACTTAACTGTAGTTTTCATGTTGTGATGATCTTGGGGTGAGTACGTGGTTGGGTCCCCAGTTCCTTTCCACGGAGAGTGCCGTGTTACCTTTTAGGTAATCATTCGGGAGGCTCGCACGTGCGCTCGCGCCCCTGCAATCTGCAAGGCCGCTGCGGCTCGGCTGCGGCTCGCCGCGGCTCGGGCTCCGGCTCGGCCTGCGGCCCGGGCTCCGCTCGGCCTACGGCTCGGCCTGCGGCTCGGCTTCCGGCTCGGCCTCCGGCTCGGCCTCCGCTCGTCGTCAGACTAGTGTCATTCCGCGTGAATTCCCACGTCCCATCTCCGTGAACTCAAAGCGGCAATAGGCAATGCGAGCATTCCAAGTAGCGGGGCTTGTGTTCCTGCACTCGGCCAGACAGTAATTCGGAATTAAAATTTCAGTGTTCAGAATTTAATGATCCTGTAGGCATACTGTTTAACCGGGAAATCCCCACTCCGTAAAGGTCTACTTCCTTTCCGATGCGTTTCATCCTTAAAAGGGCGGTTGACTCCTTCGCCGTTCAAGGAACCGTCAAGGGGACCTTCCCCCGCCGTATGGGAATCCCTTTTCTTTTTGCCCGTTAATGTTCCCCGTCGTGTAATTTTTTTTTACGAAATTTTTTTATTCCTTTACAATTCTGGGAAGGTCACGTGTCTAGCAGAACCAATATATATTATATATATATAATTATATATATAATATAATATATATATTATATATAATATATATATATATTAATGTGTGTTTGTCCACCAAAACCACACCACACCCCACACACACCCACACACACCACACACACACACACACATATTATATAAAAATATAATACACTTTTTGTACAGGCAGCAACCCGCACACTTTCGTTTATTCTTAAAAAAAAGTAAAAATTTAAAAAAAAAAAAAATCCAGTGCCTTGTGGCTTTATAAAAAAAAGGCTTGGGGAGTAAAACACTGAGTAACAATAGGAGTCGGATTTTCCGAGGCAGTTCTTTGTCGCTTGTGATTTACCCTATGGAAGGGGGGTAAGAAAATAATCCCCTTTGTCGACATCGCTGATGATAGTGTTCGTTTTTTGTAAGTATGTATGTAAAAATTGTATGTGGTAAATATATATAATTATTATAATATATATATATATAATATATTATATTATATATCTTTTTTTAACAAACCCGCACCACTGTAAAAGGCTCAGGTCATACTTATTTTTCCCTCGACGTCCTCGTCAGGTCCCCTTGATTTGGATTCGTCTAGACTTCTGTATTTTCTCCGGGCCCCTCCTCAGGGGCGTTTTCGTTCATACTCCTCGCAGATCCGTCCAGCCTTCTGGGCGCGGTTCGTCCGATTTCCCGTTATCTTCTCTGGATTACGGACTCCGGGCAGAGGCTCCTCTTCGGCTCCGAGGCTGATACCGCGATACGAGCACCTGGAATTTGACGGATCAGCGGGTGCCAGGCGGGGCGGCGTCCTTCTACTACATCCGGGGGGCGGCTTTAAAACTGCTCGATGTACATCCCGCCCAGGTTATGGCGATCTTCGCGACGTCCTTCACACGTACTCTAAATGCCGTTTTTCTGCACAGGTTCTCCTTCGGTGCCCCTCGTATACGGGTAACCGATTAACACAAAGGGCCAAGTAGTAGAGAAAAAGAAGGAACAGAGAAAGGGGGGTGTTTAAAAGTACTAGCGGTTTTTATATAAATTTGCAGTTTTTTAAAGTTCGTTTTTCACTTTATTTTCGTCTCTTTTTTTGTTTTGTTTTTTACTTTCACAATATAAAGAGAAAAATTTGGGGGAAAGGGGGCGTCAAAAGCGACTCTGGACCCCGGCTTTTAAACCAATGTCTCTGATGACTAAGATAATAAGGGACCGCAAAGCAGAATTTACTTGAACTAATTGTCGTCAATAAGAAAATATTTCATCATGTACGTCCTTATCACGATTGGGAAAAAATTTCGGGGCCCAAAAGTACATATAGCTCTTTTCGTCGCCCCTACGACAGCAACGAACCCTATTAATAAAAGGTTTTAGTGCCCTTTTTTTCTCGTGGATGAGTATGAGTGTGTGTATGTGTGTGGGTACAGTGAGCATAATGATAATGAAAGTGAGGTGAGCTCCAAAAAGAAAAGAAACACAAACACCAAGATTTAAAGTTAAATAACAAACAGCGATGAATTGCAAAGATTTAAAACAAGTTATTTCAAAAACCCCTTTAATTTTAAAATTTTTCATATACAAAAAATGTATGCACTAATGAACGGTGATGTGAAAAAAAAAATTTGTAAGCTTTTTAGCAAGAAAATTTTTCTCCTAGGTATCCATGTCTAACTGTGCATGTCAGACTTCATTGATGGGGGGTTCCTATACCCAAAAAGCCATGTAATGAAGTGAACTGAGCTGGGAAAATCTATAAATAACCTGATCTCTTCTGCATACTGTGAGGGGCCCGCTCGTTACTTTCCTATGGGTATCTAACTATCACGAATTGCACAATTGCCTGGGGTTTACCCAAAACATGCAAGTGACCTCTAGAGGGTGAGAAGGGCGCGATTAATAAGCGAAAAATGATCCTAGTCCTATATTAATTAACAGACATAACTGCGGGTCACACTATTTGTACCTACATCATAAGCTCGAAGTGTAGATTATTAAGTATATACGCAACCCCCAGGTTATATCGGCATCGCGGGTGAAATATGATATGGGGATGATCCTAATGCTATACTAAAAATAATAATTTTATAAGAAATCGCGTTACGAGCTCTGCTCTAGCGCCGATAGAACGTGTCACCATTGAGCAATGTAACAAAGCTACACGTATCCTATGGTGAAAAACAATTACAAACACCAATTAATGGGAACAGTTTTCTCTCAAGCTATGTCCCCGTGCCAACTGACAGAAAGTGAAGTGAGGCCAGGGCAAGACGGGAAAAACAAGACGAGAAATAAATGATATGATAAATTGTGATAACGAAAAAAATCATGAATGTATTAAATTCGATTTCATTTGAAAAAATATAAATCTCTAATAGAGAAATTAATTAAATACTTGAATAATGAATGACATTCATGTTTGTTGACCACATACCGTAATCACACAGTAATGTGATCTAAGGTCAGAAGAATAGTGTGAACATGCCATTTGCTGTCACTTAGCACTATTACCCAACAAAACCAATGGAGAGTGATTGCACATACGGCTAACACATTTATGGAGAAGAAGAAAAGGGAAAGAAATAAAGACCCCCCAAAACGTGTATCACGTAGTTTTGAAGACCCTGGGCGATCGTGGAAGCATGGGCGAGCAAATTTCAGAGATTGTGGGTCCGTGATGCGACCCAAAAGACGCAGTGACAAGCCTGCCAAACCCGTTTGTAAAAGGCTCAGGACCTTTAATACAATGGCTGCAGGGGTAGTTATAGTTGTATAAACTGCTTTACTCTTATTAAGGAAGAGTACACCCCAGTGAAGGGAACACACAAGATGATGTCTTAGGGTAAGCACCCGAGCGTCGGGTCGCGTGTCGGTCAACCACCTGAGGGGGACCAGAGGTGGTGACGACCTGGTCACGACGAGCGCTGGGCATGAACTACCGAGACTGGTCATACTAGGTTGCTTTCTCTCCTACCTCGCTGAAGGTGTGGAACCCAACCGTTCTCTGTCGGTTAGCCCTTCCAGAGCGTTTCCTGATGTCGCCAAAGGAGAGGTCATTCCCAGGCGCTTCCACTGATTAATGGATGTCCAACAGGTGCCCAGGTAGATTCCCTGATTACTGGTGTCACACACACACACATGCACACAAGATTTATATATATATATGTATATATATATATATATATACTATATATATATATATATATATAATTATATATATATATATATATATATTATATATATATGTGTGTGTGTGTGTGTGTGTGTGTGTGTGTGTGTGTGTGTGTGTGTGTGTGTGTGTGCAATAGCGCAGTATATAACAAATTGGTGTTTAATTACTGTAATACTCACGGTGATTAGCTAGTGATTGCGTCTTAGCAACCTCTCCCAACCGTCTTGAGCGCTATCTCCGTGGCAGATTTGCATCGGCCACTCCTTTTTTTTTTTTTTTTTTTTTTTTCGATTCGTATTGCTTCTTTTGGTTAAGGTTAGGGAGATACATTATGCTTTATTATTGTATCGCTAGGTAGGGTTCTCTATCGTGTTTTGTGTGTTTATTTTGATGAAGGAAATTAATGAAAATAATTTGTAAATAATGAGTTTACGCGTTCTCAAATATCTTGACAATAATTGGTATTTAGTAGTAATTCATGATGAAACATGACTAATAAATGGTAATGAAAGATGACTTTAATGAATAAGTTTATTCGTGCGAAAGGATTCAGTATAATTGATGAAATACACTTATCAATAATGAATGATGAAAATACATTAATGGAAGACATGAAACGGAATGAATGAATTGACATATTAATGATAAGCCAATGGATTAATGAGCATTGTAAGAAGGATGAAGAATGAATGACATCAAAAAGAAACTTGACAATCACTAGTAGTACTTTAAGACAAGAACATGTCAAATTTGGTATTTAGCAATTCATATTAGGCCACATCAATCAGTTTTAACTTCTCGTCTCTGAATTAGTTCAGAGGAGCTGCTCTCCTCCGAATTTTGTTTGCGACATAGCAGTCGTAACAATATATATATATATATATATATATGATATATTATATATACACATATATATACACACGAATATATATGTTATATATATATATATATCATATATATATCATTTATATGTTATATAGATATTATATATATAATTTATATATACGAATATATATATATCTATATCTATATATATATATATATATACATATATATAATATATATATCATATAATATATATGGCCGAATGGTTAGAGCATCGGATCAGACTGTCACGACGGCAATCTGAGTTCGAGGGTTCGAGGGCACCGGCCCGGCGTTGCTCCCTTGGGCAAGGAACTTCCCCCTCGATTGCCTACCATTGGGTGGGCAAGCCACCCAAAGTCAGTGCTGGTCCCAAGCCCGGATAAGATAGAAAGAATGATTACCTAAAGGGAAACACCGGCACTCTCCGTGGAAAGGAACTGGGGACCCTACCACGTAACCACTCCAAGAGCATCACAACATCAAAACTACCAATTAAGTATCACGCTGTGACCACGGCGGCTCAGACATGAACCAACCCTTAAAGAAGAAGATATATATGAATATATAATATATATATATATATATATTAATATATATATATATTATATATATTATATACAATTATATATATATATATATTATAATATATATATAATATAAAAATTAATATATATATATTAAATATTATAAAATTTTATATAAATAATAATATATATAATAATATATATTTTAATTAAATTATTAAATATATAATATATTATTATATATAATAATTAATTTTAATTATAATTTAATAAAATATAAAAATTTTTATAAATAATTATAATTAAGAATTTTTAAAATAAATAATATTATTAATAAAAGGGGAAATAATTATACCCCTTAAAGATAGAAAAATTTAATACATTAAAAAACCTAAATATTTTATAAAAAAAATTTATAATAAATTAAATGGATAAAAAATATGTTAATATAATAAAAATAAAAAAACAAAAAATATATATTAAATATATATATATATTTTTAATATATATTGTTATATATATATATTATAATATAAAAAAATATTATATATATATTATATATATATAATATAATATTTTAATTAATATATGTATATATTTTAATTAAAATTTTGTTTATATTTATTATATATAATATATTATAATTATTTTTTGGGGAAATATATTAATATTTTTATAAATATTATTAAAAATTTTAATTTTATAAATATATAAAATCTGTATTATATATATATATATTTAAAATAATATTATTATATATATTTTATTTTTATATATATAATATATATAATTGCTACGCCGGGGGGCTTTGTCTCTGTGCAAAATTTTAAAAATGAAAAGGATGACCTGGGAAAAAACATGAGAAACGGCGGGGGAGCGGGGGAGCGGGGGAACAAGCCAAGAAAACCAGTTGGGTGCTGTCCTGTGAAGTACTCAGTGTCCCCTTTGACCTGAATACTTTATGTTGCCCTGTTAAAGCTGTAATGCAGGTGCCGGGGGTTCCCCCCCTTTTTTTGTCCCTATAGAAAGTGAGGAAATAAAAAAAAAGGGCATTTTGTTTTTTATTTCGGCCCGGCCTATGGTTTCCCCTTGGGGTTTTGGGGGGTTGGTCTCGGGCCTTTTAGGGGGTTTGGGGCCCCGGGTAGCCTTTCCTGGTTGTGGGGCAAAAAAAAGGTTTTTTTTTTTCCCGTTTTTTTTTTTTTTTTTTTTTTTTTTTTTTTAAAAAAAAAAAAACCCAAAAAATTTTTTTTTTTTCCCCCTCAAAAAAAAAAAAAAAAATTTTTTTCTTTTTTTTTTGGGGGGGGGGGAAATTTTCAAAATCCCCAAAATCGGGGGGAACCCCCCGGGGGGGGGGGGCTCCCTTGGATTTTTTTAAATTTTTTTTTTCCGGGCGGCAAATTTTTTCCCCCGGAAAAAAAAAAAAACCCGGGGGGTAAAAAAAAAAAAAAAAAAAAAAAAAAAAAAAAAAAAAAAAAAAAAAAAAAAAAAAAAAAATTAAAAAAAAAAAAACGGTGACACACCCCCCCCCCCCCCCCCCCCCCCCCCCCCCCCCCCCCCCCCCCCCCCCCCCCCCCCCCCCCCCCCCCCCCCCCCCCCCCCCCCCCCCCTCGTTTTTGGGGGCCCCCTCCCCCTCCCCCCCTTCCGCCCCCCCCCCTTTTGGGGAGTGTTATTCACAGCACCGTTCTCCCCCCGCAGCCCCTCGGCCTCCAGACATCTGTGGGCGTAGCCCTGAGACGATAAAATTGGCCTGGGGGGCTATTTCCCCAATTTAAAATCTGGCATCGCCCGGGGCTGGACCCAGAAGAAAAGGCCCTGCCTGTAACCCAAAGGGGGCCCCGCGGGGGGAAAGTTTGGGCATCTGCCGCCATCCCAACATGCCCTTACACCACGTGGCGGGGCTTTGAAACGCCGTTTTGGGCACCCCCACCACCGGGAAAACGCCCCTTTGAAGAAGCGGACTTTAGCGTGGCGAGACACTGTCCCACTGGCGTGGGATGGGGGAGGCGCTGGAAAGGAGGTGTCCCTGCGGCTGGGGAAAGAGTGATCGGGGTCCTGGCCCGCGATTTTTTTGTTGATGTTTTGGGCAGGACCACAGCTGAAAATCTACGTCAACAGGCAACCCTGAGGACCTGCAGGGGGCGCTGGCGGGGCCTTTGGAGTTCGACCCCTTCCTAAAGGAAAAACCATGGCCTAGGGCCAGCTGCTCACCTGGAAGGCAAGGGGAAAAGGGTGCATTGAGGAAGGTGAGCCCGAGCATTTCCAAAGATTGTTTTTGGGGCGGTGGGAAGGGCACAGACGTAGCGATGTCGGGGGGGCGGAAAAACACTCCCCCAAACCGGACAGGCGGGGAGAAGGGGCCAAACCCCACCGTCCCCGGTTCCCGGCCCCGACTTGGGTTAGCTGCCGTCGACCAGCACGTGCGGTGGGGCTCATAGAGGGGGAACCATCCCGCCTAACAGTGCACTGGGCGAGAAGCCCCTATGCGCCTGATTTTGGCCCTATGCGATTTCCGACGCACCAAGAGCTGTGTGGTGTCAGGGGGCATTGTGTGCACCTAAAGGGGGGCCAGTGGGGGCTCGTATTGGCGTGGGCAGCACGGTGCAGCGGCTGCCGGTGTATGGGGAAAATCGGGACAGCATGCTTGCGGGGCCTTGACACCTGCCAAAGGAAAGGGCTGTGCGCCCCTTGGCAGAACTGGTGGGGGTGCTGGTGAAGATTGCCCTTTGCTTTCCAGAGGTTGCTGTGCAGAGGTGTTACAGCTGACGACTGCACCTTGCCCCAAGACAGAGTCTAGAACCCGGGTGTCGACTTCAAGGTGATGCTTTGGGTAAGGCCTCGGGGACCCCATCCAAAACCTGCAGCTGCTGATGGCGTAGGGGTTGGGCGGAGCCTTTTTGGACCGGGGGGGTTATTTACTGTTGGTACTAACTTCTCCAAAAAGGGCCCGAAGGGCCAGCTGGTGCAAAGCGGGCCTTGTGGGGAAATGGAGCGTCCATTTCCTCTTCCCCAGGACTTTCACACCGGGCGCCGCTAACCCGCGGAGGCACAGACAGGAAGATGAGCCCACCCGGCTATATCGATGTGTTTTTGCAGGGGGGACTTGGCCTGGCCGCATAGGATCGGTGAAGCCCGCTTTAAAAACCTTGTAGTTTTCCCATCAAACCCCCCCCCGCGTATTCACCAACCAGGCGAGAAGAGATGCACGCCGTCAATGACGGCGGCACAGGGGTGTTGAACGGTCAGACAGTCATGTCATCAGCGGGATCCTGGTGAAGAAAAAAGGGTGGACCAACGCTTGGCTACGGGGGCTGAAAAACATGGGCTATCAGGATCATACCCCCCGCCGAGAAATTGATGACCACTCGATGCATTGGTGGGGGGCCCGGTGGTTTCCCACTCGACCTGGATCGGGGTTTTCCCGATAATGGGGGAAGGGCCAGCCAAAGACTGCCTTTTCCTTGGGGAAGGGGTTGGGAAATTTAACGTCATGCCCTTTGGTCTCTCATGCCCCGGGTTTTTTCAAGCATCTGTGGAGAGGGTAATTGATGGGGCCCGCATGGAAAACGGGGCTTGTCTCATTGATGACGTCATGTCTTCGGGGCACCTTCGGGAGGAGCTGGAGCGGCTGAGGAAGTGCACAGCGTTTTGGGAAGGCCAACCCTTAAACCACCCCCAAAAAATGCTCGATGTTCCGCATGAGGGGCCATTTCTGGGGGATTTGTCATCAAGACCGTGTGTGAACCGACCCAGAAGGTGGCGGGGGTGGAGAAGTGGCCGTTCCCACCCAAAGTAGAAATCAGGAGCTACCGGGGGCCCCTCCTACTACCGCCGCTTTGTCAGGACTTCGCCAGTGTACGGGTCCTCGCAACGACTTACACGAAAAGGGGTGCTTCCAGTGGGGCAGGCGTGTCGTCTGAAATTTGCAAATGAAAAGGCCCCGTGGAAGCCCGGTCTTGCCCTATCGGCCAAAGCTTTTTTACCTGTTGGAATTGCCTGGCGGAAGGGATCGGGGCACTTTTGTCCAGATAAAAGGGCGGGGAAAAGTATGTCGTGGCCTCTACGTGCCAAATTTTTTGCAGGCCTGAAAGCAAATATTGTGTGAAAGGAAAGATTGCTGTCGGGGGTGAAAAGTCCGAGCACTTTCATCATACCTCTACAGTGCCGATTCAATCCGCTGCCCTGCTGCCCTCAGTGGTTGGTCGCGAGTTACAAGGGTCCTGGCAAGGGGGTTAGGTTTCCTTGGCAGTACAAAATACCACATCGTCCTTCGCCCGGGGCTTGTCCATCCGCGACAGCCCGAGTCGATGCCCTGTCATGCGGCGTTTAAATGTTTCCCTAAAAGGTTTATTATTAAATGCAAAAGGAGGTTTTTCTTTGGGCTGGGCGTTTGGGGGCTGGGTGTACGGGCATCTCCAAATTTAGCCCCAAAATCATAAAAAAAATTAAAAGGGGAAGGCTATAAAGTCTTGCCCAAAATTTTAATATATTTTTCTCCCCCTGAGGGGGGTTTTGTCTAAGGGGTTTTACACCGCCCAGTGTTTTTTACGTCTTCTGCGTTTTGGAAAAGGTGCGTGGCAAATGCAACCCAAAAAACTTAAAAGTACTTCTCCCTCTTTGCGGAAAAGGTCAACAAACTGATTAACCTTTTTTAAAAGCGTCAATTTCATTGTTTAATAACAAAAGATGGGCCACGTCTCTATATTTTTATTGGTTTTCCTCTCACACTTTAAATTCTACCCTTTGCTGTTTGCTACCCCTTTTGCAGGGAAATATACGTATTCTACTGTTTTTTTTTTCTAAATTGTTTAGAATCCCTGTTTCCGGGGCGAAAATTTAAAGCACCTTGCCATTTTGCACTAACGCTCGTATGATCATGTTTTTTCTGTTTACCCCTGCCCAAAACCTACTTTTTTCCCTGTCAACACTCAAAACCCTCTCATTGATTTCGGATGAAAATTGACGCCGCTTGGAAAAGGGATGTACTTCCTTATAGCTTGTGGCATGGGAAAAAGAGCCGAGTATATTTGTGAGCATATCTGCTCAAAACAAACCCCTCTTCGTGGTCACTAAAAAGTTGAAAATAAATTTTTTTAATTCCCTTTCCCAAACCCCAAATTTCGCCATTTTCGTCTTTTGGGGCCTAGTAGACAATTTTGTTATCTTCAAAAATTTCTCAATGGAGTTGTTGGAGATTTTTGAAAATTAAGTTTTTTTTTTTAAAAGGGGGGAAGAAAAAACCGGTGTCGGGGGGTGGGGGCAGAGGGGGTAGAGGTGGTTTTGGGGGGTGGAAAATTTAGACTGTGAAGGGGGAATGTACAGGGGGGGAAATTTGGTAT
>NC_051423.1:13613999-13638999 GCF_015228065.2 Penaeus monodon | reverse complement strand
TGAACGGGACCCACTCTGTCTCTTCAAACTTGGTCCCTAAGCCTATCCTACCTCAAGGAGCCCTGGGCTCCTCTATCGCTGATAGATGTGAACCTTACAATATGTGTACACATATGTGTATAGGTGATAAATGTGTGCATGTATATATGTGAATGTATATATATGTATGTATGCAAATGTATGTATATGTATATGTATAAGTATATGTATATATACATATACATATTCATACACACACCACACACACACACATACATGCATACATATATATATAATCATCATCGTCATGGGGCTAACGTTGATGGGGGCGCATGGCTGTATCCACCATTCGCTTCCAGCCATGAGGATCCCTCATGGCGACTCTCCACGCAGGCCCTCAGCCCATCTCTAACTTCTCGCGACAGGTCTCGTCGAGCTGCCCAAGCCATGACCTCTTAGGTCGTCCCACGGGTCCCCTCCACCCAGGTTTTTTCTCACAGAGAGACTCCTCGGGGCCAGGGTCTCCAATATCCATATAGCCTGATTTGGCCCAATCCCAGTTTAAAATGAAAAAAAAAGGGGGGGGGGGGCCCCCAACCTCTCCCTGGGGGGTTTCCCCTTGGCTTTGCCCCAAAGGCCTAACTGGGGGGAAAAAGGCAGGACAAGTAACCTCGTTCTCATCCTCACCCCAACTTTTAGCCCCCCCAAATTTAAACCCCTTTAGCCCCCCCGCTTGCTGGGTGGGGGGGAAGCACCCCTCCCCCCACCCTATCCTTTTATTGAATGCTCTTGATGAGTTGTCTGAGGGGAGGGGGGGGCTGGTTTTGGCCCACCTCCCCTGGGGCCACTATTAACACCAGGAGGGGCAAAGAGGCAGGATTTGGGTATAAAAAAAAAAAAAAAAAAAAAAACAGGGTATTCCACACCCCAGTGGGCCAGGCCCCCTGTATCTTTTGGGTTTCCTGCTGCCCCTTGACCCTCCAATTTTAGCCTTGGAAAAGGTCCAAAAAAAAAAGTTTTAAATGGGTGGTCACAAGGGGGCATTTCAAAAAGTCTGATACGAGAGGCTGGAACTGGAGGGGGGCTAATCCCAGAGCGGGCCCCCTTTTTTTCGAAATTGGGATACCCACAGCGGCAGCTGCAAGCAAAGAATTGTGTGAGCTGCAGGGGGGCCCCAGAGGCCCCCCTTAAACCCACCCGGGGGTTTTTGGGGTGGCTTGGGGGGGGGGGTGGGTTTGCAAGTCTCTCCCCCAGATAACTCATGGCAATCCCAAAAAAGAAAATGGATAAGCTGGGGAGAGGGGTCTGTCCCTGTCCAAACAAGCAAGGGCTGGGGGGTTCCGTTGGGGGGGAAAAAATTTTTGGGGCAAAAGGTGGAATAAGATTAAACATGTCCTGCTTGCGCCTGGCGGTGAAAACCCCCAGGGAAAACTTGGGGGGGCAAAGCCCTCGGGAAACTCCATAGGCGGGGGGGGGGGCCCAACCCCCTTTGGAAAACCCCCTTTATTTTGGGGCAGCTTTTGGCGGGATTTGGCAGAGGTGGCATGCACCCAAAGTGACCCCCTGAGGCTTAACCTCAGGTGAGGTACCCCGGATGGGTGTTTGGGGAAAATCTGTTCCTTGCGCGGATGAGCATACTCGCTAAAAGGGGTTTGGGGAGCATTTGGGATTTGAGGTGGCTCCCCTCTCAGAGGTGAGAAGCCCCGGGGTAGCAGCAAAAACAGAGGGTTTGGGTACAACAAACTATTGGTTGGCTGCAGCGTGGTTATCCCCTCCGGGAAAGTAGCCAAAACCCCATTTCAAAACCGACCTCAGCCAGGTATTTGGGAAACCCCCGGGGTTGATGAGGATTATGGCTTTTGGATGAAGCATGCTTTTGGTTTATGCCCTTTTATTGTTGTATCCATCCAAATGATTTTTGAAAACTTGTGGAAAAGAGGTTTTTATCCCAAAATTTCCATTCGGGGCAACAATTGCCCCCGGCGAGATTTGCACATTTTTCTGGGCGATTCAAAGAGTATCCACTGCGATTGCCCCGGGCTATGAGAGGGTCTTCCCCCCCCCCCCCACACCCTCTGGCTTGGGAGCGATATCAGCAGCGAAAAACAGCCTCCTTTTTCGGGGAAATTTTTCGGGGTTTCCCAAATTCTCGGCTCCTGGTACAGTGCCCCAAACCCACATTGCGGGACATGTATTGTGATACGGGCACAGTTGCCACTTTCTTGTTAGCCACGATGGAGGATCCCCAGAACGGAGTTCTGTGCACTGCCCCTAGGCGGGTGTGGCTCCCCCCTACGGGGCCCCACTTAAAAATTCCCCGTCCCTCTAGGGGCCCCTTCTAAGGGGGTTTCATTTGGACAAACTGGGGGGAGGGGGGGGTGTGCCTGGGGGTTTCACCAGGGGAGTTCCCCAAAGTTAAAAAAATTTAAAAGCAGGGGCAGGAGTCCTTGGGCTTATGCCCAAAAAGAAAGGGCAAAATTTCATCCCCCCTTTGGAGGCCACTAAAGGCATTTTGCATGGTTTGGGCTAAATGGCAATCAATCTGTGTCGCCTTTGGTGCATAGGGCTCGGGACACTGTGAGAAGGGACAAGGAAAGTTCATCAGGAATTTTAATGAGGGGGGGAAGGTCATTTCTTGGAAAAGGGCCTTTTTCCCCTCCCTCCCAACCCCTGAGATAGCTAAAACTGTGGGCCCTTTCCTTGCAGTGACGGCAGCTGCTCAGTGGATGGACAGTCTCTCAAAATCATTTTGGGGGTTCGGAATGTTGGGCTGAGTATTTTGGGGCAATTGTCCCAAACCCCCCTCCAACATTTTAGCTTGGATGCAATTTATATCACAATGCCTGTGCCGGACCCACCTATCGTGAGGAACCTCCTACCCTAAGGGGGTTAGGGTGGCGTTTTTCCAAGGGCTGAAGATTGGGAAAGCTGCAGCCATATTTATCCCTGCTGAATTTCCTAAAGGCGGGGGGTTGAACCTAGGGCACGGGGCTTCATGTAGTCTTGACTCCATTGCAGTCTGGGACCTTTCCCCTTGACCTTTTTGAGGGGCAGGGTTTCCCCCCACTTGAAAAAGGTAAAATGGGGATAAATTGGGGAAATGTAAAACTTTTGTGATTTTTACACGGGCTCAGCATGCAGAAAAATTTTTCTCAAAATTCATGTGAAAACGATCCGCCATTACCTACTAAGGCCCAGAGATGGGCGGCAGTCTGGATTCAACCCCGGGAAGGGCCAAAATAGACCACAAAATTACACTTCGGTAATTGTGGAACCCATCTTTAAATTTTATTGGGTGGGTTTTTGCACCCCACATCGACCCAAGAAAGCTTTTTGGTTTTTCTCATTTTTTTTCTCTCCCTTTTTCTTCCCATTTTTTTGGCCACCCCCCAAAAGAAAGCCGCGGAACGGGCCCCGGGGGGAAGGGAGAGGGGGGGGGGGAAAGAGGGGGGGAAAGGGACTTTTGGGGGTTTATTAAAGGGGAGGGGTGGGGAAAGGGGTGATTCGTTGCATTTTGTCGTAAAATAGTAAGGGTTTTACCCACGGGCTCTCACCCGAAAAGGGGGGGGTGTCCTCACAGCCAAGTGAAAGGTTTGAGACTACTATCCCTCGAGGAGATGAGCATTAATTTTGGTTTGAAATTTGGAGGAAATGCTTTGGGGTTTTTGCCCATCTCGGGCGGCGGAGGATCGTTTTTGATGTAGTGGGGGCCCTTGCAGGTGTTATTTTTATATATTTTTTTATTGTGCGTGTGAGGAGACGAGAGAGAGAGTGTGGGGGTGTCTCCTTTTCCCACCAGATGAAAATGCTACTGTTGGGGGTTTTAAAGGGGAAAGGGAGATGGTGCGATTTTTTGGAGCCTCTGCCCGGTGCGCTTTGTCCCCACTCCGGCCACATTTACCCAAGCCTCCTTATGCCATTTCATTTCAATTTCTGGGCCACGGTCGGGGGTTTCTAAACCGGGAAAAACACAAAAAAATCTGCATGACTTTTCTTTTAAATATATGTAGGGTAAACAACGGCTCGGGATCTTTTGGTTTTTTAAAAACCACCCGGCTACTATTTATGAATCTGATAAAAATGTTAAAATAGGGGGTTTTGGGAAAATAAAAATTGGGAATGTTATCGAAGTGGAGGGGCACCCCCCGAAAGATTTTTTGGCCACGAGCAGGGGAAAGCCCAGGGCCCCTTGCAACTGGGGTTGTGGCTTCTCCAGGGGGGTTTGTAAACTAAAAAATATTAAAGGGCTTTCAGGAGAACCTTTTTGGTAAATCTAGGAGGAAAACTCATCTGGGGTGCACTTGTTGCATCTTTGCAGTGCGAGTTTTATGGGCAAAATTTGATTTTTCCCGAGATCGGAGCTTGATGGAGAGATGGGGGGGGTCAGACGGGTTTATCAGAATTACTTTTGAAGGTTCACTCTAATTTAGACCCATTGAAAACACTCACCCCGGGATGTTTCTTTTTGGATTCAGATGTTATCACTCTTTTGAGTCCTTCTGCCCGCTGATGCCCTTCGCTCTCTACCTACTGCCCATTTTCTTTTCCTTCCCTCTCTTTTCTACCCGTCCATATTTTCTTTTATTTCCTCTCTATTCCCTTTTCCTTTTTTCCTTCTTTTCCCCTTCCCACTCTCTTTTTCCCCCTCCCCGGATTTTTTTCTTTTCTTTTTTTTTAAACTTGGGCTCCAAACCTTTTCATCCTGACTTTCTCCATTTTTCGTCTTTTTCATAATTGCATCGTGAATTGCTATAGTTGATCCTGAGACTCTGGGGAATTTCCCACACCCCATTTTTGGCCCAATAACAAGCCTTTTAAACCGGGGACTGAAAAATTTCTGAAAATGTGGGGGGCCTTCCAAAATTCCCCCTTTTTCAGAGGTGAGGAAAAGGCCCCGTGTCCCTTTCACCAAAACTTTCCCAAAACCTACATGGACGGATAAGGGGGGAGTATATCCAAAGTCAGTGTGGAGCAACACTTTGGGGAAAATCAAGGGGCTCAGGGCCTTGATTTGCCAAAGATTTTTTCCAAACCTACTGAGCCCTTGGAAACACCCTTTTGGGGGCTTGATGCATTTAGCAAGAAGGGGGAAGCCCCCCGGCCTAGAGGGCTCCTGGGGCCCAAAATCAAGGTTCGGATTTTTGGGGCCCGGGTTTGGGGAAACCCCTTCGGGCGATCCCTGCTTGGGGGTGGGGGACGTTGAAGTCACAGAGAGTTTTTCATACCTTGGGGGCAAAAGGGTTTTTTCTGGGCCCGTCAGATTTAAAAAGACAGTGATGGATTTTGGGCCCGGCAACAGGACCATGAAATCGATCAACAAAAAGCCTTGGGGATGTCCCCTTTCCTAGCCCGAAGGGCCAAGCTATGTTCTACAAGGGGTTTGGGAAATGCCAGATGCTATCTACTGGCCCTTGGGGCATCTTGATGGGCCTTTTTTAACTTTTGTTCGCCATTATTGGGGCCCCAGTTTTGGGAGGGGATTTTTCACTGGAGACTGGCAGGGACCCGTTCTTGCATAACCGGGAAACGCCAAATCAGACTATTTTTGGGAAAACTAATTTGCCTTTCCCGTGGACGATTCTGCCAAAACAGGGTTTCTTCTGTTAGGGCAATCCCGGGGGGGGAGGAGGCCCCTGGACAACCCCGGAGTCAGGGCCCTTTTTCATTTTCCCATGAGGGCCTGTCCGAGGAAATTAGGGGTGGTCCGGGGCCTGCCTGGAGACTTTCCCGAGGGACCCCCGTGGCTGGAAACAAAGATTTGGAAAGCTGCCTGCGCCCTATGGCGCTTTCCCCTTTATTATATGGAATATACACACCTACAAAAAAAAAAACCCCCAAAAAACATAAAAAATATATAAAAAAAACACATACAATTTAAAAACTTTTTAAAAAAATAAAAATTTATTTTGCTGGAGAAAATGTAAATTAAAAAAAAGATTCTTGCTGACCAAAAAATCTGAGACTTGTACAGCTTACTTTAAGTGTGGTGAACATAAAGGGCCGAGTTCTCCAAACCCGGGGCCCCGTGCTGGCGCCACCACCACCGCCATCATCAAGTAAATCCTCAACAAGGCGGATCTCAGCCCCCAAGTGCTGGATGCGGGAACGCACAACCACAAACTGCATCACAGGGAAAAGGTCGTCCATTGTCCCCTTGGGGAAAAACCCCCCCCAAAAAAACGTCCACAGGGCTGCCCAAAACAAAAATAATGGGCTTACTAGTACTTTTTCCTTCTATAGTCCATTTTTAATATTTTAGCCATTCCCTTTTTTAATTATGAAAAGGGAAAAGGGCGGAAACCCGTTTATGCACTGAAAGTCTTTTGGATTTTGGGGGGGGGGGGGGCGGCTAGGGGGGTTTTCCCTTTGGGGAGAAATTTTTTTCCCTGGATAGCAAACTGGAGGTCTCAATGGCATCGGGTGAAGTGGGCCCCCCCTGGCCGGTGAAGGTGCCAGGGTCAGGCTCGAGGGGCGCTGTGGTTCAGCACTGGGACTGGCCTCTCCTCGCTCTGAGACATCCTCTAGCCAGAACTTCCTGGGGCGAAGAAGCATTTGGATAATCTCTAGTCCAAACATATCTCTCTCTCACACACACACACACTGCTATGAAGCTATATGATCAGATCACACTAATTCCCTTTTTCCCTTTTTTGTTTTCTCTTGAAAAAGGGTTTACTGTAATTAAATTTACCTGTATTGGGTGTACAAATAAAGATTTGTTCCCATTTTAAAAAATGGGTACTGCCAGTTTTTATTTCCCCCAAAGCAGCATCCTTTTTTGGGGTCTAGGGCCCGGCTGTGAAGGAGGTGGGGGTTTTTAAAATTTTTATGGTTCTGTAACTTTCTTTATTTTCCCCTTTGGGAGGGGCCCCAAATTTAAACTGATCCCCCCAAAACCATCCAATGAATAAAGTTGTTGATGCCACCCAAAAAGCCCCCGAAAATAATTTTTTAATGCTATTAAAGCATGGGGGGGACCCCAATTTTGGATAGAAAGAAAAAATAATGTCCTTTTTTAAAATTTTAAATTTTAGAGGGGTTTTTGAAAATGGGTTTTTTCCTTTCATGTTTTTGTACAGAAAAAATACAAAAAAAAAGTAAATTTAAAAAATAAAATTATGGTTACTTCATTTCAAAGATAAGGGACAAACATAATTCTGTTTCATTCCCCAAAACCCCCACACTTTGAAATGTATCAAATAGGGATTTTTTATTTTTATTAAATACCCACTCAAAATTTTCAATACAAAATTCTATCTTAAAAGTGCATAAAATGGTTCTTTGCCTCTTAAGCCCGTGATAAAATACCCTTTTTCACCGATATGATTTAAATTATTTGCTTATGACCCTTTTGTGAAATTCAGAAAAAGTAACTTTTTTTTCCGGAATTTTGTTTTGTCTAAGGGTTTCCACAAAAACACACACACACACACACACACACCACACACACACCCACAACCCCAAAACCACACACACACCTTGTGACAACGCGGCTAATTCTTCTAATTTTCACTGGAAATGCACTTATCACTATCCAATCCGTTTAAATCGGGCGGGAGGCCTAAAAATTATCCAGACATTTGATCAGGATTGCAAACACACACCCATCCAACCGGGAAAACATGGAGCTCACTTTAAAAATTTTTACGTCCTGGGACAAATAAGAATCACAGAACAATTTTGAAAACCATCCTAAATACCATAATAGTAAAAAGTTAAAAATACAAAAGTTGAAATCAACAAAAATCTAGCTTTTTAAAAGGGGATAATGAACCCGGGTTGGAAAGGGTGTGTCACAATCCCAAACCTTTTAACTTTTTCTTAATTTCAATATTTAAAATTTTTTCCCCCCATCTTCAAACTTTATCCCTACAATAATTGGTCTCCTTACATTTGATCACACAAAGCGGGTTTTTCTAATGGAAAGTATTTTTTCGGGTTTTTTATTTCTGTTTAAAAAATTTGGGTATCAGGGTAGTTGGCATAGCTGTATGATGTATGATAATCAATACAATGGGTGGATTGGCGTTTCTGTTTAGTGTCTTCTTTCTTGATCTTTTTTTCTTTTTTTTTTAATCAATTAAAACAATTCAAATTTAATATTCATAGGGAAACTATGGCTATCTTTGATTGGGGTACTTCTCCCGGGGGTTACTGTGAACATGGTCTTCTCTTTGGGCAATGTTTTCTTTTCCCCGGGGGTACTGGGCATATTTCAGCTCGGGAGCTTTCGGCACTTGGGGTGGCTATCTAGGGTCTCCAGACAGAGAAGAAATGTGACCCTTTTTTAACCATTACCAAAAAATCTGGGGAAACCCGTGAAGTTGGGCCCCACAAAGGAATTCTCCCATTGCCTGATGGTCACCACCCTCCCCACCCAATCTGCCCCCTTTTTTTATAATACAAATTTTGGTTTGTCAGAATTTTTGTTCAGTTTGAACATTTTTTTAGGGCTGCCAATTCATTTGGTTTTGCTTTTCTTCTTTTTTCTCTCTTTACTTTTGTTTCTTTCTGAAGGAAAATTTGGGGGCAGGCTCGCTCTTTCCCCGGTTTATTCTCATTCTGTGGGGATCCATCCATTATTTTTTTTTTTTTCTGCAAACCCCCCATGCCAATGAAAAATGATCCCCCAAAAGTTTTTTTACCATCTCGTTTAAACTGGTGATGTACACATTTTTTGGGAAATTCCCCTGAAAAAAAGATAAAACTGAAAATAAGGACATACATGCTCGTACATGACACATATACATGAACATACAGCTGACCCAAAACCAATCCCAAATCACCCCTCTACCTCCTTCCTCCAACCTTTTTTGTAAACACCCGAAAACCTCTTTAAAAATCTTTGCCCAAAGGGTTTTCTTCCCGATGCCCCAAGCCCTCTCTCCCCCTTTTATTCATGTGGCCCCGGGCCCGTGCCGTGGGCTCATATCGTCACCCTAGATGCGCGACAAAACTCATGCCCAAAACCAAAAACCCCTTTCCCTTTTTTTTGTAATACTAAGAACCTATGTTTTTATTTTTAGTATTATTTTTTTCTAAGGCCCCTTTTTTGCCCTTGTAGTGTCCCGTGGGGGGCCAGCCCATTTTAGTTTAACCCCCCCTGGCGTCGTTTTCGCGTGAGAAAAGGGGGCCCCATCGAGATATATTTTTCCCCAAAACATTTTAAAACCCTTTTTTTCAACAGTTTTTATAGTAAAAAAAATCTTACTTTTTAAAATGGCCCAAAAAATCTCCATGTGTATATGTGTATAGCAAAAAAATAATAAATAAGAAATGAATTAATGTCTTCCTAAGATTGGGGCCCCCGAAATTTCCCCCCTCTGGCCAGTTGTTTTGGCGAGAGGAACTGAGAGGACCTATTTTTTTAACCCCTCTGCGAGATAAGTATTCGGGGTTCGTGTATTTTTTGGTTGCCCTTTAATTTCCCCCCGGGGTTAATCCCGGGAAAAGGGCCCCGGGGTATTTTGTACTTCCTTAAAAAAAGGGAAAATCTATTATTATTTTATTTATGTTTGTCTGCCTAAAAATCCAGTTCCTCGGCTCTGGTTAAACCCCCCTCTATGCTCCCAATGAAATTTTTACGCCCCTTTGACGTATGTTTGTTTTCTTATATTATTTTGATAAGCTCTAGGATTATTTAAAAGGGGGGGGGCGCCAGTCCAAATCATTCAGTGGGGGAAGGGGCCCCTCATTTATACGGACCCGTACACCACAGGTGGTATGCAGCGGTGTTGATGTTGCAAAATTTTAGGCCCCGTTTTTAATTTTTTTATTAGGGAAGTATTGCAAATTTAAAAGGGCAGCTTCTTTTTTTGAATAATTATTTCCCTTTCTAGGATCATTTTTTTGAATTTTTTGGTTTTTTGTAGTCTTTTCACTGTTTTGGAAATAATAAATTCGGTGATTTTTTACATTTTAATTGCACTGTAAAATTTTTTTTGCAACATCAAGAACTCATGTGCTAAGATGAATTTGCCCCTTGTAAATTTTGGTGTCAGGGGCTACCGTTGTTAATTGTCCACAATTGAGAGGGGGACGCCCGAGGTTTCACCAATCCTTTGATTCACCCTGCGCCTGGGTCTAAAAGAATGGGTTTCATGATTTTGGGGGGTATTGAGCCCATCTACCACAGTGACTGGACCCCGGTGCAACGATTTGGGTTTTCCCGCTGCGGGAGAAGCAGGCCCGGGGCTCTCTTCATGCCCACGAACTACGACCCCTTTCCCCGCTGTTTAAAATGCATCGAAAACGTGCTCTTAGAAAAGCTGCGAAGAGGGTAACTCGTAAAATGGTGGGTAGAAACTCCAACAGGGGCACGGTTCCTTCGTCACGTGCCACGACGCCTACTGGCCCGCCGGCTGTCGAGGAAGCCTCTGGTGGGGATGCACCCGTGCAAGAACCGCAAAATAGTGGCGACCCTCGAGCTGCAGCGCCACAGCCACCACCAGATGTTCATGATATGCTTAGTGCTGCTCTAAGTCGTATTTCCGTCCTAGAAGAAGTGATAGCTGCTACTAGAAGCGAGAATGTCCGGTGCCAGCCATCGGCGCGGGAAGAGCCACTCCCCGTGGGTCACAGTAACGCATCACAAGTTCCCCATTTAATACCCCAGGAGCCCACCTCGTATATTTACCCCACTCATGCTTTGGGTGTTCACCCAGCCGCACCTGCCAGCACCCGCCAAGCTTTGAGTGGCCGAGATGAAATCCCAGTGTTCTACGGTGAGACGCCTGCCTCACAAGCTCTGCAGAGAAACCGGGAGGTGGAAGCTTGGATATCTACCATAGAGATGCTCACGCAGCCGGCCACCGATGAGGCTTTGATACGAATGGCAAGGGGGAGAGCACGAGGCTATGCGCAGATGGTGCTGCTTGGACCCATGTTCCAGGGCATAACATCCTGGCAAGATTTCAAAGCAAAGTTAAGGGTCAAATTCAGGGGCGTTAGTACGCCCGAGCATTTCTTTGAAATGCTTTCCCAGTCGAAAATGATACCTGGGCAGTCGCCCCTTGACTACTTCCAAGCAGTCGAGATGGCTATACTCCAAGGCGCCAAAGATTACCCCTATGAAGTCGGAGACATCGAAGCTCTTCTCAGGAGAACCTTTACTGCCGGGCTGCCCACTTGGTTACGGCACCAGCTGCTCCTGTTGGACTTTGCAACCACTAGCCAGATGGCGCAAAAGTGTCAAGCGGCATGGGATGCCACCGTTGGCATCAAGACATTCTTACCTACCATTCGAAGTGCAACCCGTTCGAGTCATGGGCTCTATCCTTCACAATCATTACACCAGGGTCAGCCATTGCCACTAGGTTTTGCATCTCCAGTACAACATGCTGAGGAAATTACACCACCCTTGGAGTTTTACAGTGATGGCCCTCTACAGATGACTCCAACACCTCTAAACAACAAGCAGGTTGGCACAGTGCAGCAAGTACCTCGACAGAAGCATGTCACGTTTGACTCGCCACCAACCCGGCAACAGATGGATGTCCCAAATCCTTTATGGTCACGTCGCAACAACTCCCTAGAAAGCTCTCGACGTCAGCATGGGAGTCCCGGAAAACGGGACAACGGCAGCCATCGACGTGAATACACCTCAAGACCTCACCGCATTCCATCCACACATGAGAACAAC
This sequence comes from Penaeus monodon, assembly GCF_015228065.2. Lineage (NCBI taxonomy): Eukaryota > Metazoa > Arthropoda > Malacostraca > Decapoda > Penaeidae > Penaeus > Penaeus monodon. The sequence continues at coordinate 13,627,379 of NC_051423.1, read as the reverse complement.
AGCTGTGCCTGGTGTGAAGTGCATCGACGAGAGGGACACGACACTTCACAATGTCGGCTATTGAGGATGGTATGCTATGGCTGTGGGGAGAGTGGGCATTTGGTGGCCCTGTGTCCCTTTCAGCCGCGCCGCTCGGGGCAAAACTCCCATCCCGCGGGCGGCTCCTCCAGCCCCAGGGAGCGAACCGAAAGAATCACTGACGACACAGAAGGGCAGGCCTCTAGTGTGTCTGCAGGTCAACGGGAAGACCACAGTCTGTTTCCTCGACACCGGGAGTGAAGTGACGATCGTGAAGGAAGCCCATGTCAACATGCTACCGGGGGTTCGGCTGCTGCAGACCTCCCGGTCTCTTCAGGGAGTGTCAGGACCACCTAGCCCTGTGGTAGCTGAGGCTGATTTGACCTTCAGACTTCACCCGGATTTTGTGCTGACCCATCGAACCTGTGTTGCGACGGTAGTTTACTTCCCGGGAGACGTTCTCCTGGGTATGGATCTGCTTCATCGCCTTTCATTCCGACTCATACATTCACCGGCGTCTAGTTTACTAGAAGTAGATGGGCACTATCATCAGATCACATATACCGGTGAGGAATCAAAATGCGTACATGAAGCCCCAGGTGGAGAAGTGAATGATAAGTGTGGCAAGGAATTTCAACACATTTCCCCTGTGCATGTTGCTGAACGAATTGTGATCCCAGCCCAGTCAGGATGTTTTGTTCCAGCAAATTTGACAAGAGGCATGCCGCCGGACGCCCATCTGGCTATTGTAGAAGGCAATGCTACCTGTTTGACAGTACCGAGGACCCTCATCTCTGTTCACGAACGGAGGTCTAGTGTTTGGGTTGTGAATACGGACCAGAGAGCAAGAAAACTTTCCCCAGGTACGATACTTGGTTATGCAGAAATTGTGCAACTTGAAGAAGTCACGAGAGCAGATGATCATGATACACAGGGTTCGGGCCTTAGTGATGCCAGTAACAAAAACCTTTGCTCTGCCACGACTGGAGGACAGGATCGTGGGACCTTTAATGCAGTGCCACCTGCATGTAATATAGACTGTGATAGTCAAGATGGGTTCATTGATGATGAGTATGATGGGGATGGTTGTCTTGACTTTTCATATGATGCACAGGACTTCTTTATATTTCCAGAGACCCCAGCACTTGATGAGGCATTGCAGAGGGAAACACTCACTGAGACTCCTCACCCCTCTGCTGCAGCTACTTGTACCTTGCAGGATACTGACTCCCACTCATTTCCAGATGTGGCCATGGAACATCTCACAAGTGATATGAAGAGACTATTAACAGAGGTGCTGAAGGGGTTTCCTCGGTTGTTCTCTGGGGACGAGATGACAGTGGGAGAAGTTCCAGGAATAGAACATCGGATCAGAACGACCACTGATAACCCAATCTGCACACGGCAATGGAGACTTCCTGTATCCACGAAAGAGATCATTAGAGGAGAATGTGATCGGATGCTTGCCCAGGGTGTAATTGAACCATCTTCCAGCCCCTGGTTATCGCCAGTGGTCCTCGTCCGGAAGAAGGATGGGACTCATCGTTTCTGCGTCGACTACCGAGGACTAAACAAGATCACTACTCCTGACAGTTATCCTCTCCCACGGATTCAGGAAATCTTGGACTCTGTCTCCGGGAGCTGTTGGTTCTCTGTTCTGGACAGTAGAGCAGCTTACTGGGCCATCTCGTACATCCAAATGACCGTGAGAAGACCGCATTTTCTGATGGTCAGAGACTCCTGCAGTTTAGGAGGCTTCCTTTTGGCCTGTCGACTGCTCCCTCCACTTTTCAAAGGACCATGAATCTGATACTCTCTTCAGTCCTTGGTCGACACACATTAGCGTACCTGGACGATGTGGTGGTGGCCTCAAGGACTTTTGGCCAACACTTACAAGACCTACAGGAAACTCTTGGATTGCTGGACAGAGCTGGTATGCGACTCTACGTCGGGAAATGTGAGTTTGCTAAGCGCCAGGTCAAGTTATTAGGTTTTGTCATCGGCGAAGATGGAGTATTTCCCAACCCTGACAAGGTGAAAGCCATAGCAACCATGAAACGCCCTCGTTCGGCAAGAGACGTGCGGCGCTTTTTGGGAGCATGTGGTTTCTTTCGGAAGCATATAAAAGGTTTTGCAGCCATAGCTCGCCCACTAACCCGCTTGACGAAGAAGTCCACACGGTTTCAGTGGGAGAATGCTGAACAGGAAGCATTTGAAACCTTAAAGGAAGCTTTAGTTAGGTCCCCTGTTCTTCAGCTCCCAAACTTAAGTCATCCATTTGAGATACATTCGGACGCCAGTGGTCAAGCCCTTGGCGCCGTTCTGCTCCAGAAGAACGAGGATGGTGTGTCTCATGCAGTAAGTTACTGGTCTTGGATACTTAAGGAGGCTGAGATGAGGTATCCAGCAATAGATTTGGAGGCACTTGCAGTTGTTGAGGCTGTCCGAGCCTTCAGTGCTTATGTGTATGGTAGGAGGTTCAGCATCTGGACAGACCACCAGCCTCTTACTGCTGTTTTCTCTAAGAAAACTAAAAGTAACAGGCTCAGTAAGTATGCCTATGAACTTGGTGATTATGACTTCACATTGCACTATAAGAAAGGAACTTCTAATCATGTGCCAGACCTTCTTTCTAGACCTGCGGGTGGTGTAGATGAGCCACGAGAGGAGCTTTGTCCCGTTGAACAGGTGCGAGACACTGAGACTGCTAGTTTGCAACCTGTTGAAGAACTGAAAGTTGCAACACTTCCCACGGCTACGCAGTCACAGCCTGGCTCTCTCTCACCACTACTTCCTGTGCAACTACCTACAGATGACCAGAATGAAGCACCAAATCCTTGCCTAGTGTCAATGGGCTCCAAGCAAATGCGGCAAGAACAGATGAGGGACCCTATCTGCAAGGACCTCATCAACTGGCTAGAGGGAGAATATCCGCTCCCCAAGTCTCAACCTCCAGCAGCCCTATCGAACTTCGAGATTGAAAAGGGGGTACTGTACTTCCTTAGACATCTTCCTGATAGAGTGGTTAAACAGATCTTTGTTCCTCAACATCTCTACCCTCAGGCACTACACATGGCTCACTGTCCTCCATCTGCGACTCATCCAGGAGCCCTTCGAACTTACCACAACCTCTGCAGCAATTGGTATTTTCCTAATATGCTAACGAGGTCCCAGAAGTATGTGTTGGGATGTGTGGCCTGCCAACGACGAAAGGGGACGGCATCTCGGATACCCTTACACCAGCACCCTCTGCCCACGGCACCCCTAGAACTCGTGTCGGCGGACCTAATGGATCTACGCAGTTCTGCCAGGGGTTTTCGCTATGTGCTGTCGATCGTCGATCATCATACACGGTTTCTTCAGTTAGTACCATTACGTGACAAGTCTGCAAGTCGTGTTTTGGGAGCTTTTGTCGACCACTTCGTAACGCTGTTCGGCCCACCCGCAAAGCTACATACCGACAATGGACTGGAGTTCTCGTCTGGTGAATGGCGATCCGTCCTGTCGGCTCTGGCTGTAAAACATTCGCTCTCTGTGGCATATCATCCCCAGTCGAATGGGATGATTGAGCGAACCAATCGGACGGTAAAGGACGCCCTGGCGGCCTTAGTTCGACGATCACCTTCACAGTGGCCTCTGTATCTGCCAGCAGTTCGCTTTGCCTTGAATTCTGCCATTCATCGATCAGTATCGGAGCAACCACTATATCTTCTTACAGGCCGATGGCATTCTTCCCGAGGGGTCTGACCAACGCGCAGGTGGTAGATGAAGAATTGACGGTGCAACGACTCACTGATGCTCGGCGCCTAGCAGTAGAAGTCTCCCAGCAAGTTCATGAAACTAACAAGCGGACTCTAGATAAAGGAGCAACATCAGCGACGGCTTTCGAAGAGGGTTCATTAGTGATGAGGAAGGTTGTAGGACCGCGAGGGGCTCTGCAGGACCGGTGGATCGGCCCATGTCGCATCACTAAGAAATTGGGACCCGTCGCTTTCGACGTATTGGAGCTCCAGGGCCACCGACGTAAGGCTCGAGTACATGCAAGCCAACTGAAGCTTTTTGTTCCTCCATCAGAACTACACTTTGCCGAGGAAGCGGAATAACGAGGAAGTGCATTAGCAGCTAAGGTTATATTACGTCTATGATGTGAGCAAGGTGTGAATGAGAGTGAATGTAGCAATGGATCCAGGTCGCAGGTGGGTTTACTTAGGTATCTTTGTAATACTTAATTTTATGTTCAGTTTTATATTGTTACCTGAACTTTGATTAATTTTACGTTAATATTTAGTAACTTTTACTTTTGTTTGATTTTTATGTTCTGATTTACGTTTGTTTTAGTGTCGATCTAATATATTTTATAGTCTGTGTTCGCACGTAGTAAGTTGTCATGTTTATAGCGTATCTAAGTTCTTAAATTTTGTTACAATCTGTAAGGGTTTCTCCAGGGTATTTCGTGGCCTAGGATTAATCTCAGGGAACTAGGGTTACCCAGGTTAATACATGATGACCGAATCTAATCTCGTTTTCTTCCACAGATGTGTATGCCTATCTTGTCTTTGTGTTGCAGCCTGTATCAGAATCGTCACCTGCGGACAGACGACTTTCCATGCTGGGGAAGGAGCTGTAGTGTCCCCGTGAGGGCCAGCGATTTCTAGTTAGACCCCCCATGGCGTCGTTTTCGCTGTGAGAATGGGCGCCACCTATCGAGATATATTTTCCCAAGACATTTTAAACCATTGTTTCAACAGTATATAGTAAAATATCTATACTTTTAATATGGCCAAAGAATCTCCATGTGTATGTGTATAGCAAAACTAATAACAATAAGAAATGAATATAATGTCTTCCATATGATTGAAGACCCACGAATTCCCGCCTCTCGGCCAGTTGATTGTGGCGAGAGGAACTGAGAGGACCTATTTTGTACCGCTCTGCGAGATAAGTATTCGGGGATTCGTGTATTTTCATGGTTAGCCCTTTTAATCGGGGATTAAAACCCGGGAAAAGGGCCCCGGGGTATTGTGTTTGCTTCCCAAAAATAAAGGAAGAAACTATTATTATTTTATTAGTTTGTTCCCCCTACAAATCCAGTTTCCCCGGCTCTGAGTTAAAAACCCCTTCTTTCTCTGAAGAAATATTTACGCCCTTTGTAAGTATGTTCGTTTTCTATTTTTTTTTTGATAAGCTCTAGGATTATTAAAAAGGGGGGGGGGGGGGTCACAGTAAAAAAATTCAGTGGTGAAGGGCCCCCAATTTATCCCGGGCCCCTAAAAACCCCACCAGATTTTTTGAAAATCAAGGGTGTTAGGGTAATTTTTTTTGTTTTAAAATCCATAATTTTCTTTTCCCCTATAATCTGAATAAGCAGTGTGTGGTATCAGGGGTTTTAAAATTAGTTTCAACAGATTTTTAATATTTAAATTCCCAAAAGATATAAATTTTTTGTTTTAAATGTTTTTTTAAATTTCGTGATTTTTTTTTTCGTTTGTTTGTTTTTTTCCCGACCTTTGCTTGGGCTTGAAAATTTTGAAAAACTAGTCACATCTCAACCCCCACCCCTCCCCCAAAAACTCCCCAAAAAACACGTACATACATGTAAACACAAATTTTTATGAAAGTATATTTTGTTTTACATCTTTTGGGATAAATAAAATATATTTTTATATATATAAAAATTTATATAATAATTTTATATATTTAAGTATATGTATAAACATATGCATAAAAAACACACACACACACAAATATATATATAAATTACATATACAAAATAAAATACTTTCAACATTACCCTGATCCCCCGCATGACTGACCCTTTGCACTTATAGGTTTAAGTTTTTGATTCCCCAAATCCCTCCCCCACTTCCCCGAAAAAAAAGTACAATTTCTCCACACATTCACGCGGCCCAAATCCCCCTATTTCGCGAGGCGCGGCCGATTTCCGACGTAATTTTTTTGACGCTAACCCCGGAAGCCCCAGAAAAACCTTTTTGAAAGTATAGTATAGGGGAAATGAGAAAAAAAATGTTAAAAATACTCAATCACATTTTTAGTTCAAAAAAAAACTATTTTGCCCTTTAAATTTTAAAAAAAGAAATCATGGCATGGGCCCTACCTGCCCCCGGAAATTTCATGCGCACCCCCTGGCATGTATTTTAATGCCCCCCCGGCCCCGATAGTCCAGGCAGCCAGGAAAGTACGTACAACCCCCCCCCGGCAGTAGTCCAGGAAAACCCTGGGGCCCAAGGGGGAAATTTTAATTAATGTGTCCCAAACCCCCTTGCTTGTTGTCCCGTTAGGGGAAAGATTTGTAAGAAGAAATGGGGGTCTCCAAAGCTTTATTTAAAATTTTATAAAATACCCCGTTATTAAAATGTTTTACTGACCATACAATGGGCCAGTACTTTCAGTCACTATAAAATTTTTCTGTGGCATTTTGCTTTTTACTTAAAATTGCAATAGGTGGGGGACGGTCCCTTGATCTTTTTTGGGTTTAAGGGGGGCTCCCCCAAAAATTTCACAGAGGCCCTCTGTACTAAGGCTTATTGGGAAATCAGAAAAATCTAAAACCCGGAGTTGGGAAAAATATGATTTTGAGGGGTTTAATTTCAAGGTTTTCTGTTTATCGGGCCAAATGAAAGAGTAAACTTTGCATTTTTAAAATTGGTAAGGGGTGGGAACAATTTTAATTTAAAATCTTAGGGGGGTCCCCCCAAAATCCAGCTAAGCCCAAAAGGGCTAAATTTTAATATTTTGGATCTAAGACTCTATTTGCCATGGAAAAAAAAACGCTTTCTTGGGGGGTTTAAAGGTTTTAAACCGGCAAAAAGATAACCTTTTTCCCCTTTTTTTATCAAATTTACCACTATTCCTTGTATACTTTAGAAACAACATTAAGTAAAAATATAACCCGACTAAACCAAGGGCCCTGACAATATCCATAAAGGGAAAAAGAATGTTATAAGTGAATTTTTTTAGACAACCCAAAAGGGGAAACCCGACTGCAAGTGAGGGTGGAAAGACTGTTGGGCCCTTCCCCGCTTCCGAAAAAGCGAAACCAAAGACAGGATTGGGGAAATAATCATGGAAGTTAAAACCATTTAAACTATTTGAAGGTTAAACTTCAGCCCTTTACCCACAAGGGCCCCAATTTCCTACAAAAGAAAATACCCTTTTGAACGGCTTTTATTGTATCAAAAGCATTAAAAATTTATTCACATTATTTTTCCCAATTTGGCCCCAAAAGTAAAAAAGGGACTTTAAAAAAAAACACCTCATTTTTTTTGGTATTTAAAAACAATTTTTACTTGTTTCATGTATTTTTTCCCGGGGTTTTAAAAGTAGTCCCCCTTTCCTGAAACCCAAATTTGCCCACCTAGAAATTTCCTGAAGAAGGTTTAAAAAAATGTGGTATCAGACCCCTTGTGTTTTTCCGCAGCAGCCAAAACACCCATCCATGGTAACCCCAAAGGGTCGGGAAGGTCAAAAGGGAAAAATTGACTGCCCCCCCCTAGGGAGTAAGGGGTCGGCCCAAAGGGGGGCCCTTTTGGGGCTCCCTCAGGGGCTTTCCTGGCTTGTCCCCAAGTAGCAGGGGGTTTGCAGGGGGGCCTCGGCCCAGGGGTGAGGGGTTTCCCCTCCCCCCAGGAAACCCCGTGCGGACCTCCGCCCCAAAGGGAAACCCCAAACCCCCTTGTAGTCTGGGTCCCACTGCCCCTCTGCCTATGTGGGCCCCCTAGGAACCAGGGGTTTGGCCGCCTTTTTTGCCCCCCCGGGTTTAGGGTCCTTCCCCCCCCGGCAAGGGGTGGGGTTTCCAGTATGAGCAGGGGAACCCCTTTAGAACAAAGGAAAAAGTACAGGCAGCAAATCAAAAAGGGAAAAAAACAAATTTACAATTTTTGGGAGCCAAAAAGGGTCTATTTCACCCGAATTGGCTTTAATGCGAACCAAAAAAGCGTGGGAACGAGTTTCTTTTTGGGAAAATTACGTTCCCAAGGACATGGGAAAAACAATAATATTGTAAATGAGCTGTCTGTGACTGAAAAGAATGGTCATTTTTAAAAAATATATATATAAAATATATAATAAAATATATATTTTATATATTATTATAAAATATTTTAAAATTTTTATATATAAATATTTATATATAATATATATATAATATTAAAATTTTATAAAATTTTTCAAAAAATATATATAATTTTATATTAAATTTAATTTAAATGTATTTTATTTTTATATTCCTAATAAAAACTATGTTTGGAATTTATACAAACAAAAACACACAACCAAAACACACGGACAAACCCCACACAATTGAAAATTTACAGATAAATTTTAGAGAACCCCAAAATGAAATTCCATTTTTAGCAAAATGAACAGTATTTTTTGTTAATACATAAACTATCATAAAAACACGTTTTGAGAATCGGGTTTTTGCACTTTTGATGTTTTCGCCCTTTTAAACCCTCCCGTAGTAATTTTTGGAGTTTTTGGAATAACAGTACCCCCCAAACCAAACAAACACCCTTTGATTTTTATATATGCCCCAAAAGGATATATTTTTTATTTAGTAAAGTATGTATGTATGTATGCATGTATGGATGTATGGATAGGATATGCTTTTTAGATTTTTTTATTGGGGGTAGGGAAATGTTAAATGTGTGTGTGCCAGGTCACAGACTCGGGGCTTTTGCAGTGCCCCCCTGTGGGCCCCATGGGTAATGGGCACTTTTACCCCCTTTTTTCCACCCTCCTTTGTCACACTCTAAACCCCCCACCCCCAAAAGGGTAAACCCGTGGGGGATCTCGGAGCAAGCAAGGGGGCCCAAAGGGTACAGAATATGGCCCACCCGGGGTGTGGAAAACACCCCTAGGGTCCTCCAAATCCTCCCCCTACCCCCCCCCAACCCCCCCCGGGGGAAATTTGGGGGTCCCAAAAGGGAGGTGGCCTGCCAGTTCCCCCCCCCCATAAAACCCCCCCGGTAATGCAGCAAAAAAAAATGGGTATGCGGGGGAAAATTGGGGTGGTTTAGGGGGTATGGGGCCCTTTCCAAAACATTTCGAGTTCTTTGGCAAAGATCATAGGCTGGTTGTGGCTTTCAAAACCCCTGTCCCTCCAGTGGCCACTCTATGGTTTTCATTTGGACAGACAAAGGGAGGAGGAGAGTACCCATGGGATCACCATGGCAGTCTCTGACCGATTCACAAAACTCAAAAATCTGATTGACCCAGTTGCTCTGTGGGAGATCCTCAAGTGGGAAACACTTGAAGCAGCCCAAAGGCAAGGCAGAATTCTATTTCCCTGGAGATATTGGAGGCCACTGAAGTGTGTTGCAGGGTTTGGCTGGATGGCAATCAGGTCTTGCACGCTCTTGTGGGTAGGGCTCGGATACTGCTGAAAAGGGACAAGGAACAGTCCCATCAGGAATCTTCCGAGGAGGTTAAAGGGCCTTTTCTTGGTAAATGGTCCCTTCGCCGGATCATGGGGTACAGTTGGCAGGACTACTTGTCCAATCGACGTTACACCATGAGACTGGCAGGGGACCTGTCACTTGCATAATCCGGGATCCCCAAACTCAGGCTATATGGGTACCTAGCTCGTTTCCCTGTGGATGAACCTGCCCATCAAATTGTCTCTCTGCGAGACACCGCTGGTGGAGGAGGCCCATGGGACGACCCAGGTCATGGCTTGGGTAGCTCCGACGAGACCTATCGCGAGGAATTAGAGATGGGCCTGCCAGGAGACTTGCCAAGGGGGACCCTCGTGGTTGGAAGCAAAGGGGTGGATGCGGCCCCCGCGGTGTTAGCCCCTTGATGTTTGATGATGTTTATATAAATATAAAATAATATATATATATAACACACACACACACATATATATATATATATCAGTATATATTTTAATATATATATAATAAATATATAATATATATTTTAATATATAATTTTATATAAACGCGCACCACACACACACACACACACACATATATGCCCCGATTTTAGTGCACTTACGGATCAACGCCTAGGAAGGTCATGAGGCCAACGTCGGTTGCTTGTTCCAGCTTAGCAGACGGCGCCAATATCATCATCTTTGGACTGGTTGTCAAGGACGTAGAGGCTGGAGATGGGGAGTAGAACTGTGGCAAGAGCCACGGCTGCAGCAGGGTGGCTGGAGTGACCATGCTGCAGAAGAAAGCTCAAATAAGAAGCGGAATGGGGAAAATTAAACGTGAATTTTGCTCATTCATTCTTTCATCTTTGCTTTTTCTTCTCTCCTATTTCCCTCTCGCTCACCATTGCTGAATTTGTCTCTCATGACCTACTTGTGTAACCAGTGCAATAGGTACCGCAAGTGGATCTATACATTCGCTAAAAATTATCTTTACTACTTCTGACTTAAAAATTTCCCCGAGAGGGCGTCATTTAGGAGAAGGGGAGCAAGGGGGAGATATCTGACACACTCCCTAAATGTTCGAAATACCTAATCTTGATACTTCGGATTTGATATTCCCTCTGAATTACGATGCTACAAATGGTCTACGAGTTCTCCATTGCTAATTTTGGCATGATACGAGGGTCCTTGCCATATCAACCCCGAAACAATATTCGAACACATTATGGAGCTTCATATACATATATATACACATACAACCATATATAAAATATTCATATATCTGTGTGTGTGTGTGTGTGTGTGTGTGTGTGTGTGTGTGTGTGTGTGTGTGTGTGTGTGTGTGTTGTATTTTATTATATTTTTTATTATTTTTTTTTTCCCACTTCCATTCATTCCACTGCAGGACATAGGCCTCTCTCAATTCATTACTGAGAGGTTATATGGAAAGTGCCACCCTTGCCTGATTGGATGCCCTTCCTAATCAACCGCGGTTTGTACCACGGCGGCGACTTTCCCCTACGACACCTGCGTTAGACTTCTCAAGGCGATATGTCGTTTTCTCGCCGTGAGATCGGGCTCAAGGCAAAACAGTCTGAGCGCGGGCATTTTTTAGAAACCGCTGCGGCGGGGAATTGAACTGGGGACCATGAGGGTCGGAGTCCAATGCCTAACCACGGACCATCGCGGCAGTGTGTGTGTGTATTGCATATAATATATATATATAATATATATATATATATATATATATATATACACACATACACACACACGGCCGCGGTGGCCGAGTGGTTTTTAGCGTCGGACTCAAGACTGTCACGACGGCAATCTGAGTTCGAGTCACCGGCCGGCGCGTTGTTCCCTTGGGCAAGGAACTTAAACCTCGATTGCCTACCTAGCCACTGGGTAGGCAAGCCAGCCCAAGTCAGTGCCGGTTTCCCAGAACCGGGTAAATAGAGATGGGACTCGATAAAAAAAAACACCTGGCGGAAGGCAACCGGCAAACCACCGCTCTAAATTGCCAAAAAATCATAGAAAACCAACATCGCCAACGTCCTTGTGGACAGGGCACTTTGGGAAAAAAAAAAAGAAAAAAAGAAAAAAAAAAAAAGAAAAAAAAAAAGAAAAGAAAAAAAAAAAAATATATATATATTTTTTTTTAATAGCCATTTATTCCCCCTGCAGGAGATAGGCCTCTTTCAATTAATTTATTTGAGAGGATATTTTGGGAGTCTCATCTTGTCTGATTGGATGCCTTTCTTATTCGCGGGTTTGGCGTTTTAAAATCTATGCCACGGCGGCGACTACCCCCACGACACCTGCGTTTTTGACTTCTCTGAGTGTCTGTGTGTGTGTCTGTGTGTGGTATGTGTGTGTGTTCTGTATGTGTGTATGTGTGTACGTGTATGTGTGTGTGTCTGTGTTTGTCTGCTTGTGTGTCTGTATGTAGTGCGTCTGTGTGAGTGCGTCTGTGTGTGTGTGTGTGTGTGTGTGTATCTGTGGGGTGTCTGTGTGGGTGTATGTATGTCTGTGTGCGTGTGTGTATGTATGTCTGTGTGCGTGGGTGTATGTCTGTGTGTGTGTCTGTGTGTGTGTCTGTGTGTGTGTCTGTGTTGTGTTTGTGTGTGTGTTTGTGCGTGTGTTTGTGTTGGTTTGTGTTTGTGTGTGTCAGTGTGTGTTGTGTGTGACTGTGTGTGTGTTGTGTGTGGGTTGTGGTGTGTGGTGGTTGTGTGTGTGTGTGGGTTGTGTGTGGTTTGTGTGTGTGTTTGTGTTTGTGTGTGTCAGTGTGTGTTTGTGTGTGTATCTTGTGTGTGTTGTGGTGTGTGTGTGTGTGTTGTGTGTGTGGGGTGTGTGTTGTGTGTGTGCTGTTGTGTCTGTGTGCGTGTGTTTTGTATCTGTGTGTCTGTGTGTGTTCTGTGTTGTACTTTTGTGTGCTGTGTGCATGTGTGCGTGCTGTGTCATGTCTGTGTCTTGTGCGTGTGTATATGTGGCTGTGTTGTTCTGTGTGCGTGTGTGGTCTGTGTGGTGTTGTGTGTCGTGTGCGTGTGTGTATTGTCTGTGGATGTGTCTGTGTGTGTGTGTGTGTGTGTGTGTGTGTGTGTGTTGGTGTGTGTTGTGTGTTTGTGGGGTGTGTGCGTCGTCCGTGTCTGTGCGCGTGCGTGCGTGCGCGCGTGCCCCTGTGTGTGTGTGTGTGCATAATATATGTATGTATATATAATGTATATGTATAATATATATATATATATATATATATATATATATATATATATATATAGGGTATAATATATGTATATATATATATATATATATATATAATATATATTATATATATATATATATATATATATAAAATATATCATATTTTTAATCCCAATCATTGACTAAAAAACACGATCGTAAAAATGGCTTTATTTTGATAGTGCAGGTAGGATACAAATTATAAAGGGTTGTGATGAAAAAAGTTTGGAGAATCGTGTCCCTGACGGACCCTTCCCTTCTCTGTTCCTAATCTTACATTTTTTGTCCTTCTTTCTCCTCGTTCTGCAGAATAATGTTCTCCCCCTCGGCTGGCAAAATTTGGAAAGAGTGCTTTCACCAGCTGATAGACTCTCTGAGTAAGCGAATGGATCTGAAAATAGTAAAAAAACATTGTTGTTATGAATAGTGACCAATTAAGTTCACAAAAAAAAAACCCTTTTCTCACATGAACGGCTGATCATAATTTCATATGGAAGAGAACAGAATGAAGAATTCGGAGAAAATAAAGATACCAAGGTTAACCCTCTGAAAGTCAAGTTGTAAGTAGGACTAACCACTTACTTTGATTCTGATTACATTTCCTTTTTTTTTTCAATGTTTCATACACAATTTCGTATAAAAATTACCTTATATCCCCAATAGGCTTTTTCAATTTTTGATAGTCATTTAAACTTAAGAAACTGAAAAAATTTTTTTTGTTCATTTCCCCG
>NC_051423.1:13608999-13611499 GCF_015228065.2 Penaeus monodon | reverse complement strand
TGTCGGACTTACGAAGAACAAGAAAAAACTAGCATCATATTTAACAGAAGAGATCAGTTTGAACAGATACATGTACAAGGCGAAGCGCTAGAGGTAGAGGACAAGTATACATATCTCGGGCAACTGATACAGACAAACACATCTAGCAAAGGGGAAAAAAGTGACGCATCAGTCTAGGCTGGAGTAGCATACTAAAAGGCTTCTTGCCATTATGTCTAAAAAGAAGTCTTTAAACTAATGCATCCTCCCAGTTATGACCTATGGATCAGAAACATGGACTAAAACTAAATTACTGGAGAAGAGACTAATAAGTGCCCAGAGAGGGATGGCAAGGTTGTTGCTAGGAATTAGCCTAAGAGATCAGATGAGGGTGACGTGGATCAGGGAACAAACAGAAGTGGAATATATACTTGGGAGCATCAAAAAGAAAAAATGGCAATGGGCAGGTCATATATGTCGGAGACAGATGACAGATGGACAAAAAAGAAGTAACAGACTGGACTATAGATAACATAAAGAGGCCAAGGACCAGACCAATGACAAAATGGCGTGATGAAATAACAAAATATAGGGACCATGACTGGAAACAAAAAATGCAAGACAGACAAATCAAGCGTGAAGTGATTTGAACTGATGATACATATATATATAATATATATATATATAGATATATAATATATATATATATATATATATATATATATATATATACATATATTGTGTGTAAATACATATAATATATATATAATTTATATGTATTTACACAATATATGTATACATACATACATATAATAATAGATAATACTATATAGTATATATATATTAGTATATATAATATATATTACATATATATGTATATTTACACACAAACATTTATATACAACATATATATTATATACATACATATATATTTATATATACATATGTATCATATGATATATATATATAATATATATACAATATATATATTTATATATATACATATGTATGTATATATATATTTATATACATATCATCAAGGCTAACGCCGACAGGGGCGCATGGCCGCATCCACCCTTCGCTTCCAACCACGAGAGTCCCTTGTGGCGAGTCTACAGGGAGGCCTCGGCCCATCTCTAATTCCTCGCGACAGGTCTTGTCCCATGACAGTCTCACGGTGTAACCGTCAGTTGGACACATGGTCCTGCCAACTGTTACCCATGATCCAGTGAAGGGACTTGTTACAAAAAGGATCTAGACAGCGTCTAGGTTTCATTTCCACAGAGAAAAAACGGGCCCCGTTTTAAAGGCCCTTGAAGACATTATTGGCCATCTCATGGTACGACTTTTCAAATGCCTTTTGACGAGTTCATGGCCCCTTTTGAAAAACCAAACCCATCTGTTGACTTTTTGGTCTACGCCCAGGAATGGCTACACTACCAAGGATGTAAATCTCTGTAACTTCAGGGTCCTCGCCCAAAAGCATGGATCACCTAAAGGGGCCCCCTAACGGGCCCCTCAAATCCTGAATTTTGGGGTTTTGGTCTGGAGCCCTCAGGCCTAAATTTTTGCCTCATTGCTAAATGCAAAAAAGGGCCGCCCCGTGATCCAGGGCTCAGATGGGTAGAAACATCATGGGAAAAGTCAAGGTCTGAGATTTTATTTTCCCAAAGTGTGTACACACTGATTTTGGGCTATACTCTGCCTTTATCCATCCAAAAGGGGTTTTGAAAAGTTTTGGTGCAAGGACACACCCTTGCTCCCCCCTAAATTTAAACAGGGAAGAATTTTGAAGACCCACACCACACTTTACAGCATACGGGAAAAAAGGTTTTGGTTGGGCAAATAATTGACAACCAATGACCAAAATCACAATGGCATTCCACAATTATTTGAAGTGCTAGTATTTGGATTTTGGGATTCCCAAAAAGTGAATCCAAGCTCCGTCTTGATACCTCAGTAGGGTTTGTGGATCCATTTCGAAAAAAGTGGAAAAACTTTGCCGGGTATGCTGAGCATGTAATTCCATGGTAGTTGTACAATCCCAATACCACTTTCCCCTTCCTGAGATGGATGATCATCCCCTCAACGGGTTGGGGAATGGTACCAGACTGCCAATGGCAGTCAGATGATGCAAGCCCCAAGCATAAGTTCCCCCCCACCCTTTTAGAAGTTCAGCAGGATATCCATATGCCGCGCTTTCCCACTTTTCACTTGGAAATCGCCAACCCAACCTTCATTAGGGTAGGGATTCCCCCTGATGGGTGGGTCCCCCACAGCTATTGGAATAGCTTGCATCCAAACTAATTGGGAGGGTCTACCTGGACACTGCCAAAAAACTCACTCAAAGTTCAAAAAAACCCAAATGTCTGAGATGACCGTCCATCCCTGATCTGCAGGAGGGTTTAGAATTTAGGGGTAGCTGTTTTCCAAAAATGGCCTTCAAATTCTCGTAAGTTTCCCGATGACCGTTTTTGTCCCTTCTCAGCAGTATCCCAAAACCCCAGCACCAAGGGGTGAC
>NC_051423.1:13601499-13603999 GCF_015228065.2 Penaeus monodon | reverse complement strand
TTTCAAACTTAGGTATATCAACAAATTAGAATATATACAATAATAAAATACAGAATACAAGTACTCAGTCAATGGTTTGTTTATCAGTAGAGTGATATAACATGATAATTTGAGAGAGAGAGAGAGAGAGAGAGAGAGAGAGAGAAAAGGAGAGAGAGAGAGAGAGATGAGAGAGAGAGGAGAGAGAGAGAGAGAGAGAGAGAGAGAGAGAGAGAGAGACTTTTTGATTTTGACTGACAAGTTTATTGAGACAAAAACCACCTCAAAAGGATGAGGTAACTTAGTTCATCATCACCCCTATCTTAATAAATAACTGTGTAGGCTCACATTTCAAACTTAGGTATATCAACAAATTAGAATATATACAATAATAAAAATACAAAAATACAAGTACTCAGTCAATGGTTTGTTTATCAGTAGAGTGATATAACATGATAATTTGAGAGAGAGAGAGAGAGAGAGAGAGAGAGAGAGAGAGAGAGAGAGAGAGAGAGAGAGAGAGAGAGAGAGAGAGAGAGAGAGAGGAGAAAGAGAGAGAGAGAGAGAGAAAGAGAGAGAGAGATAGAGAAGGGAGAGAGAGAGATAGAGAAGAGAGAGATAGAGTTAAAAGTTTGGTTTTGATTCCATTTGTTACAATGGATATTCTTCGTGTGACATACTGTCTGTTTGATTTTGCTCACGTGGTGCTGTCTCGGCTGAACCGAGTCCTTATCCGCTGTGGTGCCCAGCCACAGCAGTAGGCGACATTGCAAATTCTCGCGCATGGACAGGGCGCGAACTGCCGACCCCTCGGATGAGAGGCCGACACGAAGGGCTAGTACAGTGGTAGAGAGAGAGGGAGGGAGAGTGAGAGGGAGAGAAAGAGAGAGAGAGAAAGAGAGAGAGACAGATAGAGAGAGAGAGACAGATAGATAGATAGATAGATAGATAGGTAGATAGATAGAGAGAGAGAGATAGAGATAGATAGAGAGAGAGAGAGAGAGAGAGAGAGATAGAGAGAGAGAGATAGAGAGAGAGAAGAGAGAGAGAGAGAGAGAGAGAGAGAGAGAGAGAGAGAGAGGAGAGAGAGGAGAGAGAGAAGAGAGAGAGAGAGAGAGGAGAGAGAGAGAGAGAGAGAGGGGGAGGGGAGAGAGAGAGAGGGGAAGAGGAGAGAGAGAGAGAGAGAGAGAGAGAGAGAGAGAGAGAGGAGAGAGAGAGAGAGAGAGAGAGAGGCGTGTTTTTCTCTAACTCGGTCATGGTATACTAAGTATTATGTAGGTATATTCATGCGTGGCTTATCTTTCATTTTTTTTTCTCGAGTGCTCTATGCCTGCGTGGTCAAAATTCTCGGTATATTTCTTATCAAATTTTCCCCATTCGTTAACCGGTGCCTTTTTTGACTTTAAATTTCGTCTGTTATTGACAATATATTTATTTCATCTCGGTTTTACGATAAATTAGTGGGAATATTTTTGAAATAAACGTGAAAATGGTGAAATTGTCCACAAAAAACATTTTTTCTTTCCCTCCACACCCTCCCCACTCCCTTGTTCCTAACTTCTCCTCTCCTTAAACCCCCCCCTTTCCCCATTTCTCCCTCCCTCTCTACCTATTTTCATATTTTCTACTTTAAGGTCACTAGGGTTTTAATATTCTTGTGTCGTGATACTTGTTTAAAGGGTTTAAATTTTAGTTTTAAACAAATGAATTAATATAAGTGAGTTGTATTTTTTAATGTGATTTTCGGCTGTCTTCACACTTGCCTTTCAAGACCGAATTTTGACCGCGCGGGAAACGTCTCCCTGACCTTTTTATCCATGTGATTCCATAGTACATTATCAATTCGCCATCTTGGTGTTAATTTCCCCAAAAATTTAATTTTTTTCTTTCCTTGTCTTGTATACATTTACACGTACGATGTGTTTTGTTTTATTTGTATTTTTCATATTACAAATACAGTAAATAAGTTTTGTGTACACAAATGTTTTACTCGTTTATTTTAATTATAGATCAGTTAACATTTAGTACTCCAGATCAATTCAGGTCAACCTAATGACATTTCCCCCCTCTTTTGACCTGTGTGTGAAATGCCTTATCAACTTATTTTCAAATTTCGTTTATTAATTTTTTTATCATTATTATTTTTTCAAATAATTTGGAATTTTGAAATTTCTTGAATTATCAATTTCCTTTTCGTTATCGACATATATATATATTATTTTTTTTCATATTGTAAAAATTTATTTATACTGATATACATTATAATATACATTTAGTTATTCTTTCTTAGATTTTTAATGTGATACTTAATAAATTTGGTCATTAATGTTTCGATTATTTAATTTTTCGATGACAATGTGTTTCGTTTTCACACATTTTTTATTACTAGCTTCTGCTATTTTCTGTAGCATTATCGGATATGAACCTGACTTTGATCTCACTCAGGTAAAATTGTCAACTATGATTGCCATCTGACTGCGCCCACGACAGCTCAGAGAGAGAAAAAAGAGAGGAGGAGAGA
>NC_051423.1:13580367-13601399 GCF_015228065.2 Penaeus monodon | reverse complement strand
ATATATATATTTTAAAAAAAAGTGTGTTGTCCACACACACACACACAATCTCACACACACACACACACACACACCACCACACACACACACACACACACAATATATATATATATATATATATACACGGTTTGGACTACAAGGCAGCAATCAGGCACCACTTTGTTTATTCATACAAAAAAGTAATAATAATAAATAAAAAATAAAATCCAGTGCCTTGTGGCATTTATAAAAAGGAAAAGGCTTCGGGAGTAACACTGAGTAACAATCAGGAGTCGGAGTTCCTGAGGCAGTTCGTTGTCGCTTGTGACTCTACCCTATGGAAGTGGGTAGAGAGAATAATGCCATTGTCGACATCGACTGATGATAGTGTTCGATAGTATGTATATGTATGTATGTATATATATGTATGTGTGTAAATATATATATGTATATAATATACTGTAATATATATATATATATAATATATATATATATTATACATTGTTTTACACACACACGCACACACTGTAAAGGCTCAGGTCATACTTAATTATCCTTCCTCGACGTCTCGTCAGGTCCTCCTTGACTTCGATTCGTCTAGACTTCCTCGTAGTCTTCGTCCAGGCCTACCTCAGTGGCGTATTCTTTTCATACGTCCTCGCAGATCTCGTCCAGGTCCTTCTCGGCTGCGTGTTCTTCCAGACGTTCTTGTAACTTTCGATTGGATCTACGGACGTCCGGGCAGAGGCGTCTCTTCGGATCTCATGACGGCTGATACCTGCGATGACGAGCACCTGGAATTTGACTGGATCAGGGGGTGTCCAGGCAGGCGGCGTCCTTCTACTACATCCGGGGGCGGCTTAATACCTGCTCTGATGTACATCCTGGTCCCAGGCTTATGGCGATCTTCCGGCGACGTCCTTCACACAGTACTCTAAGTGACCGTTTCTGCAGCAGGTTCTCCTTGGGTGCCGTCGTATATCGGGTAAACCAGATTATCCCACATAAGGGCCAAGATAGTAAGAGAAAAGAAGGCAACAGAGAAAGGGGGGGTGTTAAATGCTACTAGCTGGTTATTTATATAAATTTGCAGTTTTTAATGTTCGTTTTTTCACTTCATTATCGTCTCTTTTTTCGTTTTGTGTTTTTCTTTCACAATATAAAGGAGAAAATTGGGGGGAAAGGGGGCGTCAATAGCGATTACATGGACCCCGGCTTGAACTACCAACTGTCTCGATAGACATAAGAGTAGATAAGGGACCAGCAATCAGCAAGAATTTACTTGAACTAATTTTCGTCACATAGAGAAGGGAAAAATATCTCATCATGTACTAGTCACTTATCACGATTGGCAAAATTGCGGGCCAAGGAGATACATCATAGCTCTTTAGTCTGCCACTACGACAGCAACGAACCCTATTAATGAAAAGGTTTCAGTGCCTTTTGTTCTGCGTGGATGAGTGAGTGAGTGTGTGTATGTGGGGTGGGTGACAGTGAGCTGAATGATAATGAAAGTGAGAGTGAGCTCACACAGAAAAGAATCACAAAAACCAAGATTAACGTTCAATATAAAAAAAACGCGATGAATTAGCAATGCTATTAATACAAGTTATTTCAACTACCACATTGAATTCAACATTTAATCATATACAACAGAATGGTATGCACTAATGAACGGTGATGTGAAAAAAATATTTGTAAGCTTTTTAGCAAGCAAATTTTCTCCTAGGTATCCATGTCTAACTGTGCATTTTCAGACTTCATCGACAAAGGGGGTTCCCATACCAAAATGCCTTACAACGAAGTGAACTGAGCTGGGAAAATCTATAAATAAACCTGATCTCTTCTGCATATCTGTGATGGGCGCTCGTTACGTTCCTATGGGTATCTAACTATCCGAATTGCACAATTGCCTGGGGTTTCCCCAAAAACATGCAAGTGACCTCTAGAGGGTGAGAAGGGCGCGATTAATAAGCGAAAAATGACCCTAGTCCTATATTAATTAACAGACATAACTGCGGGTCACACTACTTGTACCTACTATCATAGCATCGAAGTGTAGTTTTATTAAGTGATAAAACGCAACCCCGGTTATATCGGCATCGCTGTGCAACATGATATGGGGAAGATCCTAATGCTATACTCGAAATAATAAATTTTTATAAAAATCACATTACAAGCTCTGCTCTAGCGTCAAACGTGTCACCATTGAGCAATGTAACAAAGCTACACATATTCCTATGGTGCAAACAGTTACAAACAACCAATTAAAGGGAACAGTTGTCTCTAAAGCTATGTCACGTGCCAACTGACAGAAAGTGAAAGTGAGGCAGGTCAAGACGGAAAACAAGACGAGAAATAAATGATATGAACTTGTGATAACGATAAAATCATGAAGTATTAAATTCGATGCATTTGAAAAAATATAAATCTCTAATAGAGAAATTAATTAAATACTTGAATAATGAATGACATTCTGTTTGTTGCCCCACATACCGTAATCACACAGTAAGTGTTTCAAAGGTCAGAAGAATAGTGTGAGAAATGCCATTTGCTGTCACTTATCACTATTACCCAACAAAACCAATGTGAGAGTGATTGCCCCTACGGCTTAACACATTTATGGGAGAAGAAGAAAGGGAAAAGAAATAAAGACGCCCAAAACGTGTACTCACGTAGTTTGAAGACATGGTCGATCGTGGAAGCATGGGCGAGCAAATTTCAGAGATTTGGGTCCGTGATGCGAGCCAAAAGACGCAGTGACAAGCCTGCCACCAGTTTGTAAAGGCTCAGGACCTTAATACAATGGTAGCGGGGGTAGTTATAGTTGTATAAACTGCTTGCCTCTTTATTAAGGAAGAGTACAACACAGTGAAGGGAAACAAAAAAGATGATGTCTTAGGGTAAGACTGAGCGTCGGGTCGCGTGTCCGGTCAACCAGCCCTGAGGGGCGAGGTGGGGGGGGGGGGGGGAGGACCTGGTCACGACGAGCGCTGGGCATGAACTACCGAGACTGGTCATACTAGGTTGCTTCTCTCCTACCTCGCTAAAGGTGTGGAACCCAACCGTTCTCTGTCGGTTAGCCCTTCCAGAGCGTTTTCCCGATGTCGCCAAGGAGAGGTCATTCCCAGGCGCTTCCACTGATTAATGGATGTCACACAGGTGCCCCGGTAGATTCCCTGATTACTGGGTGTCACACACACACACATGCACACAGATTTTTATATATATATATGTATATATATATATATATATATATATTAAAATACTATATATAATATATATAATATATATATATATATATATATATATATGTGTGGTGTGTGTGTGTGTGTGTGTGTGTGGTGTGTGTGGTGTGGTGTGGTGTGCAATAGCGCAGTATATAACAAATTGGTGTTTAATTACTGTAATACTCACGGTGATTAGCTAGTGATTGCGTCTTAAACAACCTCTCCCAACCGTCTTGAGCGCTATCTCCGTGGCAGATTTGCCCTCGGCCACCCCTTTTTTTTTTTTTTTTTTTTTTTTCGATTCGTTTTGTTTTTTTGGGTTAAGGTTAGGAGATACTTTATGTTTATTTTTGTATCCCCTAGGTGGGGTTCTTATCGTTTTTTGTGGTTTTTTGATGAAGGAAAAAGAAAATAATTTGTAAATAATGGGGTTTACGCGTTCCAAAAAATTTTTGAATAATTGGTTTTTGTAGAAATTTCTGATGAAACATGATAATAAAGGGTAATAAAAAGATGACTTTAATGAATAATTTTTTCGTGCAAAAGGATTCAGTAAAATTTGATGAAATACATTTTTATCAATAATAAATGAAAAAATACATAAGGGAAAGACAGAAAAGGGAAAAATAAATTGACAATTTAATGAAACCCAATGGATTAATGAGATTGTAAAAAGGGAAGAAGAATAAATGACATCAAAAAAAAATTTACAATCACTATAGTATTTTAAAGACAAAAAAAACTTTGTCAAGGGTATTTAGCAATTCATATTAGGCCACTCAATCATTTTTAACTTCTCGTCTCTAAAATTATTTCAGAGGAGGCTTCCTCCCGAATTTTGTTTGCGCTAGCAGTGTAACATATATATTATTATTATATATATATTATAAATATATATTTTAATATATAGAATATATATATATAATAATATATAATTTTTATATTTATATATATATATCCCATATATATACACAGATATAATGTTTATATAAATATAAATTATTTTATATATATTATTTTTAAAAATTATATTTATATATACGAATATATATATATATATTTATATATATATATATATTTTACTATTATATATATATATATATATATATAAAATATAATATAATTATATTATAATTATTATATGGCCAAAGGTTAGAGCAGGGCTCAAGACGTCACGACGGCAATCTGGTTCGGGGTTCGAGTCCCCGGGGCCGCGCTTTGCCCCCTTTGGGGAAGGAAAACTTCACCTGATTCCCTCCATTGGGTGGGAAGCCACCCCAGTCAGGCGGTCCAAGCCCGGATAAGAAAAAAGAAGATTCCAAAAGGGAAAAACCCCGCACCCCCTTGGAAGGAACGGGGGACCCCCCACGTCCCACTCCAAGAGCTCAAAAAACATAAAAAACTACAAAAAGTATCATGCTGGCCCACGGCGGCTCAGACATAAAACCAAACCCCTTAAAAGAAGAGATTTTTATATGAAATATAATAAAATTATATAATATATAATTAATTATAATATTTATATTTAAAAAATATATATATAATATATATATAAATATATAATATATATATATAAATTTAATAAAATTAATATAAAAATATATATAATAAAAATTATATATAATATATATTATATTATATATATATATATAATATTATATATTTATATATATAAATGTATATATTAATATTTTAAATATAATATATTATATTAATATATAATGTATACGTTTATTGCATTTATATTATTATATATATAATTAATATATAAGTATAGATATATAGTATAGATAGATAAAAGATAGATAATATACATATATTTCATTTATAAACCTATATATATCATTCAATACTATATAAAAAATTTATATATATATATATATTATTTTAAAATAGCTGGATATATATATATATATATATATATATTATATTATATATATAATATATATATTATATATATATATATAAATATTTTAATATTTATAATATTTTAATTATATATATATATATTACATACACACTCACACACCACCATATATATATATATAATAAATTTTTATATATATAAATATATATATATATAATATTATATATATATATAATATATATATAATATATAATAGCAGATAATTATATATAATATATTTAATATATATAAAATATATATATATATAATTATATATATTATAATATTATATATATTTTGACCCCAGGGGTCTTTGTCTCTGTGCAAACATTGTTAACATGAAAAGGATGACCTGGGAAAACATGACAAAGGGCGTGAGGGGAGGAGGGGAGGAACAACCCAAGAGAGCGCATTGGGTGCTGCTCCGTGAAGTATATGGTGCCCTTTGACCTGAATACTTTATTTTCCCCTTTATAAGCTGATCATGCAGTGTGACATGCGGGTTTCCCCCTGTTTTGTCCCTAAGAAAAGTTATGGGTAATAAAAAAAACTGTCATTTTGTGTTTATTCGTCCCCTGCCTGCCATAGGGTTTTCCCCCCTGGGTTCTGGGAGCTGTGGTACTGGTGCCCATGGAGCTGTTCGGGGTTCAGCCCCTGGGATAGCAC
Organism: Penaeus monodon; assembly: GCF_015228065.2. NCBI lineage: Eukaryota > Metazoa > Arthropoda > Malacostraca > Decapoda > Penaeidae > Penaeus > Penaeus monodon. Next base: position 13,595,618 of record NC_051423.1, on the reverse strand, counting down.
CCGTTCCTACCCGCCTTGTGTTGGGCAGAGAGACGAGGCGGCCGGATAAAAATTGTCGGGAGGGGATTTTGTTTTTGATCATGAGAGCCCGATTTTACATGGTCCAAAGAGGGGGGCAGCCGGGGGGGGGGGGGGTTGGGGGGTGGGGGTGGGTGGGGGGGCTGTTTGCGGGCCGGTATGGGGGGAAATGGCACAAAGGGCAAAAGAGCGGCCAGAGGGCACGCGACAGGCGCACCATTCGTCGAGATGAAAAAACTTGTTGAGGTGCACAGAGCATGTTGCATCTGTGAAATGGAAACTCCAGGTCGGTGGAGCAGTAGTCGCGCAGAAAGTGGGGACCCATCGGAATGCTCCCTTTGGGTAATCGCGGCAAAATCGGAAACCCCTCAACCCCCCTCGTTTCCTCCCTCACCCCCTTCTCCCCCCTGGGAGTGTTAGTTACAGCACGCGTTCCCCCCCGCAGCCCCTGGCCCCAGACATTCTGTGAGGGTAAGCCAGCTGAGTCGATAGGAAGGGCCGGGGGCATATGTCGCCCCCAATTGAAATGTGGCATCTGCCCAGGGCTGGAGCCCGGGAAAAGAGGCCCCGAGCTGGGAAAGCACTAAAGGGGGCCCGCGGTGGAAGTGTTGGGGCTCTGCCGCCATCCCAACATGCTTTACCCAGCGTGGCGGAGGGTTGAAACGCCCTTTTGGGCACCACCACCGCCGAGGTATAAAGGCCCCTTGAAGAGCGGACTTGTGACGGGGGGAGACACTGTCCAGTGGGTGGGTGTGGAGGCGTGGGAAGGAGGTGTACCTGCGGTGTGGAAAGATGATCGTGGTCCTGGCCCGCATTTTTTTGTTGATGCTTTGCAGGACCACAGCTGCAAATCTACGTCAAGCAGGCACACCCTGAGGACTGCAGGTGGCGCTGGGAAGGGGGTTTGGGGTTCGAGGGCCCTTTCCGAAAGGGAACCCGTGGGCCCGGGCCAGTCTCGCCCGGAAGGTAAAGTGGAGAAGGAGCATTGAGGAAAGGTGAGCCCCCAGCACTTTCCAAACTTGTGTTGGGGCGTGGTGAGGAAGGGACAGACGTAGTCGTGTCGGAGGGAGCGGAGAAACGTCCTCTCAAACCGGGCGGTGGAGAAGGGGGCCGAAACCCAGCCTCCCCGGGTTTCCCGGGCCCCGATTGGGTTTGCCCGTCGAACCAGACGTGCAGGTGGAGGGTCGTAGATGGGAACCATGCCGCCCAAAGTGGACATGGGCTGAGAAGACCCTAGTGCGGCCTGATAGTTGGGCCCCTAGCGATTCCAACGCACCACAGAGACTGTGTGGTGTCACGGGGCATGTGTGCATCAAGGGGCCCCCGTGGGGTGTAGGCTGGGCAGCCGGTGCACGGTGCCGGTGTATGTGGCCAAAACTGACGAGCACTGCTTTCTGGGCTTTACACCTGACGCAGAGTAAGGGGGTGTGTCGACCTTTGGACAGAAGTTGAGGGTGCTGGTGAAGAGTGCCCTTGCTTCCAGAGGGTTGGCTGTGCAAGGGGTTCAGCTGAAAGCTGCACCTTTCCCCCAAGACGAGTTAAAACCGGTGTCGCTGTAAGAGTGATGCGTGGAGTAGAGGGCCTGTGGAGCCACCAAAACCTGCAGTGGCTGATGGCTAGCGGTTGGGCGGACCTTGTTGGGCCAGGGGAGGGGTTTGTTACAGTGTGGTAGCTAAATTCTCCAATAAGGCCAGAAGGTGCCAGCTGGTGCAAAATGGGCATTGTGAGGAAGTGGAGGTCCTTACCTGACTTTTCCCCGGCTTTGGGACACCGGGGGGCTAACGACGGAGGCCAGACAGAGAAGATGAGCCACACCCTGGCTCAGGGAGAGTGTTTAGCAGGGGGACTTGGACCTGGGCCCCATAGGGCGGGAAGCACCGCTTAACACCCTTTAGTTTGCCCACAAGAGCCCCCCCCCCCACGTTTACCCAACCAGGCGAAAGAGAGCAGGCAATGCAATGAGCTGGGGCACAGGGGGGGATTGAACGGTCAGACAGTCCCCTGGTCATCAGGAGTCCTGGGAAGAAAAAAATGGGACCAAAGCTTTGGGCTACTGGGGGCTGAATAAAATGATATCAAGGGTCTACCCCCTTTCCGAGAATTTATCACACTCGATGCATTGGGGGGGGAGGGGGTTCTCCACACTCGACCCGGAGTCGGGTTTTCACCAGATGGAGTGGCGGAAAAGGACAAGCCAAAGCTGCCTTTTCCCCCGGCAAGGCCGTGGCAATTTACGTCATGCCCTTTGGTCTCTGCAATGCCCCCGGTTGTTTCAAGCATCTGATGGAGAGGGTATTTTTTGGGGCCCCAGTGGAAGACGGCGCTTGTCTACATTTTGACTCATCGTCTTCGGGGGGCACCTTCGAGGAGGAGCTTTGAGCGGGGGGGAAGTGCACAGCAGTTGAGGAAAAGGCCCAAACCCTTAAAAATCAGCCCAAGAAATGCTCGATGTTCCAGCATGAGGTGCCATTTCTGGGGCATGTAGTCGTCAAGACCGTGTGGAAACCCACCCCCAGAAGGTGGGGTGGGGGAGAAGTGGCATTCCCCCCAATGTGGCAGAAGTCGGAGCTACCTGGGCCCCTGCACTACACCCGCTTTTTACAGGACTTCGCCCGTGTAGCGGGGTCCTCTCAACGATTTTCACAAAAAAGGGGGGTGCTTCCAGTGGGACGAGGCGTGTAGTCTGATTTGACAACCGGAAGGGCCCCGATGGAAGAACCGGGCTTGCCCTATCTGGACCCAAAACTTTCCCTTTCCCTTTTGGGCATTGACGTAGTGCGAAAAGGGATCGGGCACTTTTTGTCACAGATAAAGGACGGGGAAAGGGGTATGTCGTGGCCTACTACAGTGCCCAATTTTGCAGGCCGAAAGCAAAAATTGTGTGACAAGGAAAGATTTCTGTCGGGGGTGAAGAGTCTCGGGACTTTCTCATACCCTACATGCCGGTTTTACCATCCTGACTACCCTCTGCCTACAGTGGTTAAGTCGTGAATTTTGCAGAGGGGCGCTGGGGAAGGTGGTTAGGGGGCCCTTTAGCAGTACAATAACCCCCTCGCCTTCCCCGGGTTTTTGTCCATGCAACGCTGACAGCCCGAGTCTGCCCGGGGACAGCGGGTTAAAAAGTTTCCCCGAAGGTTTATTTTTAAATGACAAAGAGGTTGCTTTGGGCATGGTCGTTTGGTTGGGGTGTACGGTCAGTCTCCAATTTTAGCCTCAAAACATAAAAATATAAAAGGGGAAAAGGGCTATACGACTTGCCCCAATTTCTAAATATCATTTGCTCCCCATGAGGTGGGGGTTTGCTAAGGGTTTTTACACCCGCCCCTTGATTTTCAGCGTTTTTGCGTTGGAAAGGTGCTGGGGAAGTGCAAAAGAATATTAAAATACTTTCCCTCTTTGCGAGAATGTGTCAAAAACTGTTTAAACCCTTTTTAAGAGGTGCAAGTTCATTGTTTTTAACAAAGATGGACCACGTCTCTATATTTTTTTGGGTTTTTCCCTCTGCACATTTGAAAATGTACTCCTGTCGCGTTGCTACCCCCTTTTTGCAGGAACTATACGATATACTACTTTTTTTATTTTCAACTTTTTTAACACCCCTTTTTCCGGGGTCGAATTTAAGGGCCCCTTTGCACATTTTGCACAACGCTGACGTATGATACATTTTCTTTTTTTTTACCCTCCCAACTACATTTTTTGTCCTGTCAGACACTCAAAAACACATTCTTTAGTTTTTCGGATGAAGATGTGTAGCCGCTTGGGCAAAGGTATGTACTTCCCTTTTAGTTGTGGGATGAGAAGACAGCCATATATTTGATGAGCAATATTGCCAGATCAAAACCCCCTCTTTGGGCCTAACAAGAATATGACTATAAGAGTTATATCCCTTTTCACTACCAACTTCGCCATCGTCTATTTGGGGCTGATAAAAACTTTGTATATCTTCAAAAAAAATTTCTGCAAGGAGTTTGGGTTTGGGGAGTTTTTAGAAAATTAAGTTTTTTTTATAAGGGGGGGAAAGGAAACCGGTGTCTGGGAGATGGGCAGAGGGAGGGGGGTGTGTGGTAGAGGGGGTGGAACATTTTGACTGTGAAGTGGGAATGAAAAATGGAGGAGGAATTGGTATAGGGGGGGCGTAGGAACATCTGGAGGGGGGGAGGGCAAGCGAGTGACATTATTGAGTGGGAGTAGAGAAAAACCCCCCGTAACTGCTTTTGCTGGGCCCAAACCTGAAACTAGAGGGCCCCCGAGACCAAACGTAGGTGGGGAGCCCTTAAATAATTATGGAGGCCGCCACAATTGGGACGCTGCGCGGTTTTACAAGCGTGTGGCGAGATGCCAATAATTCTGACAAAGACGAGGGGGAGGTTGATATGGTCAGACCGAGACAGATTCAGCCAAATACACATCACTGGGGGGGCATGTCACGGGAAAGGTAATCCCGGAATATTGGTGCAGTGATACTATATCCAGTCCACGAGCAGATGAGAAAACTTCTTCACACAATCTTGACCCAATTTTTTTTTAAGCAGGGGATTTTGTTAGAGAGAAGGACAGTTCTGGGACAAGTATTGACGGTGGGAGGAGGTTCACAGGAAAGGCTGCAAAAGGAAACTTTGTGTCTTTAATGGGAAACCTCTTGCCCCTAATAAGGGGAATAATATTTTTATAGGATGGGAAAACTAGAGTATGTTGGGGAAGGAAAGTCCCCCTCTCGGTCCCCTTTAGGGTAGGCTAAACGATAAAGGGGAAAACCGTGCCCCTGGCACCCTTTAGGGATGGGGACAAAGTTACCTTTCACCTTCAAAAACGCTTTACCCCCTAGGGAGTGGGTAGTAGAAGGGTTTTGAAAAGAGGGAAAATGAAGGGGGGGGAAAAAACTGAGGAAAAAACAGGGTTTTAGTCTCCCTCTCTTAAACCCCCCCCGCAACAAGGGGAAGGGGGTTGGTGGGAAAAGACACAACAAGAAAAAAGGGTTATGAAATAAACGCCTTTGAAAAATCAATTTTATTACTTATCAAAAATAATTCGCACAAAATTACTAAACCTTACAGTTAATTTTTAGAGTTGGGCAACAAACATTTACTTTTTTTAAAATATACAATCGGTTTTTTTCTCCTAAGTTTATTACCCCTTATTCTTTTAAACACAGTATCTTTTATACAACTAATTTCTTTTATTTAAAATTATAAACCAACTTTTTTATAAATTTCCATATTTTCACTTTGATTTTTTCCCAATCATTTTTGTATATGTTTATAATATATTTTATATATATATATTATATATATTTATATTATACAATATATATTTTATATAATACAAAATAAAATTTTAATATATATTATATATATATATTATATATTTTTAATTATATATATATATTTCCTATTAAAACAATAATACAAATTTAATATATATATACAATTACATATATTCAATAATATATATATATAATATATACTAACATATATATATAATATAATATACATATAAATATATATACCTATATATATACATAAAATTATATAGGTATATATACATATACATATAATATATATATTAATTAATATAATACGTTTTTATACATATACATATTTATTTAATATATAATAAAACACATACATATAATACATTACTAAATATACAATAAAATAAATACTTTAAAATACAACATTACATATCATTATGCATAATATATATACATATATTCAACATATAAACAATACTATATATATACATATACATACATATTAACATATACATTTATTTAAATTATATATTAATATAATATCATACATAATATATCCCTATATTTTTCATATACATAATTATAGGGTATATATAAACATATACTATACAATAATAACATATATATACATAAATATATTTTACCATATAATATACAAAGTACAATAAAATTATAAATATACATAAATGTTATATAACATAACTTTAACAACATATACGTATAATAATATAATTATATATATATATATACGTTATAACATATACATTAATATACTAATATAATATACAATAAATATATGAATTACATATATTAAACGTAAAATTACAATACATAATAAAATTATATGTATATTATACATATATGTATATATATGTATAAAAAGATCTTACATGTATATATATTTATACATATAAATATTCTAACAAAAAAGTATATATCAATACATAATATACATAATATAAAATATACATAAATTCATATATACATATAGATATACATAGTAGTTACATATACAGTAAAAATTTAACATATACATAAAAACGATTATAATATATACTTTAATATCCCTTAAAATTTTGTATATATAAAAAAATAGGCAATACATATACATACATATACAAAATATTAAAATTACATCCAATAAATAATACATATAATATAAAATAATAAATACATATACATACATAACATATTATCATTAAATACATAATATCATATAATACATATGCATATATATATACAATTTTCATACTTTATATACATATAATTAATATACATATAATATATAACATAACAAATATACATATACATATAAAAAATTACCTAACATATATAAACATACATAAAATTTACATTATACAATATTAATTAAAATAATACATATACAATATATACTTTAATCATATACAATATAACATATCATATATATATACAAATATACATATACATAATTAACTACAACATTAATTATTACATTACATACATCTAAAATATAAAACATTATACTATACATATTTAATTATATACATATAATACAAAAATAATATTACATATATATCAAAACATATATTATATCTATACAATATAACAATATATGCAATATTAAAAATATATTCTTTTAAATAATCACATATATATTCTACTTTAAATATAATAACTTACATATATACCCCCAAATACATATATATAATAACATACATATATAATACATATAATACATATATATACATATAAATAATATACTAATAAAAACATATACATAAATATAACATATATATTATATATATATATATATTTTATATATGCGATATATTTTATATAATATATATTTTTATAAATTATATATATATTTATTTATATTAATCCCAATATACATATATATAATACACACAACAAAATGCAAAAAAAATATTAACATATACTAGATTTTAAAAATATATAATACATATATATATACATATAATAATATACATATATTTAATATACAAATATATATTATATATAATATTTTATATATATTATAAAATATATAATATATATTATACATATATATATTACTATATATTATACTTATATTTATTATATATATAATATATATAAATATATATATATAATATATATAATATATTTTTATATATATAATTTATATAATATATTATATATATATATAATATAATATATATATATATATATATACTTTTATTTCTGGTTTTTTATTTCTTTGCCCAAATTTTTCAAAACATTATTAATCCAAAAAATTTTTGATAAACAATCTAAAATTTTTCCCGGATTTTCTATTAAAATAAAAATTTACCTTTTTTCAATTCAGAATTAACCATAATACTTTTTTTCAAAATCGTATTTTTTCCATTTTTTCCCTCGACCCCTTTCCTTTCCAAATTTCTGTTATTGTATTCTCTCTCTTCCTTTTCCACACTCCCCCTTTTCATCGTAAAAACGATTTTTTTCTTTCTACCCCTTTTACTTTTTTTCCCCTTCCTCAGCTAGGTATGTCACCTTCCTTCTGAATTTGGTAATAGCAGGCCTGTAAAGAGAGGGAGACTGTTTAAAAAACATATAATACAACGGGTACACACATATGAAATGTCATTAAAAAAATATGAAAAGAGCAAAAAAAAACAACATAAAGAAATAATAATAAAAGCAATGAGACGATGAAAAAATTTTGATGAAAAAAAAAAAAAAAAAAAAAAAAAAAAAAAAAAAAAAAAATAATATAAAAATAATATTATATAATATATATAATTATATAATTTATTATTATATATTATTATTTTTTTTTTTTTTTTTTTTTTTTTTTTTTTTTTTTTTATCATCAAATTTTATCATCGTCATCATTGCTTGTTATTTTTATCATTGATGTTGTTTATTGTTGCCTTACGTTTATTTATCACGACATTTAGAGTGTGGCCCAGTTGTATTATATTTTTTTAACCAGTTTTTTTTCACGGGCCTGCTATACAATTTCAAAATGAGAAGGTGACATACCAGTTGGGAAGGGAAAAAAAGGAAAAAGGGAATAAAAAAAAAAAATCAGACTTGAGCGATAAAAGGGGAGAGGTGGAAACGGAAGAGAAGAGAGAATAAATAAAAAGAAGTAAAAAGGAAGGAGTCGAGAAGAATAGGAAAAGAATACGATTTGAAAAGAAATAATTATGTGTTAATTACTGATGATGAAAAATTTGGTAAATTTTTATTTCAAATAGAAAAATCCGGGAAAAAAAAATTTGTTGTTTTTTCTAACAAATTTTAAAGGGGTTAATAACGATTTTGAAAAAAATTTGGGCAAAGAAATAAATAACCAGATAAATAAATTAATATTAATATATAATAATATATATATATATATATATATATAATATATATAATATAATATAATAATTATTATGATGTATATATATGTGTGTGTGGGGGTTTATATAATATAATATATAAAATATATATATATATATATATATTAATATATGTATATATATATGATAAAAATATATTTTATTAATATATATATAATATAAAATAAATAATATATATATATATATATTATAATATATGTAATATTATATATTTGTTATATATATATATGTATTTAAAATATTATTATATTTATATATCTATGTAATGTATAATATTTATAGCATATATATGTTGTGTGTTTAAAATATATGTATATGTGATTAATATATATAAAATATATATATAATTTTATATAATATATATATATAATTTTAAAATATCTGCATTTTATATATTATATAAAATATTTTATATATATATATATATATATAGTTTATTAAAAATTTATATGTATATATATATGTATATTATATGTATATGTATAGTAATTTTATTTTTATGATATTATATATATGTATATGTATATATTATATGTATAGTATATATATATGTATATATTTGATATTAATATTGTATGTTTAAATTTTTATATATGTATGTTAAAGTAATATTGTATAGTGTGTATTATGTAATGTTTTAATATGTATATGTGATTTGATAGTAATATATGTAAATGAATATAGGGGATATATGTAATGCATAATAGTTTAATTTTGTATTGTTAATTTTATAATGATTTTTTATATATATGTTTATATATTTAGTATATATTGTATATATATAAAAGTAGTATATTTTATATGTTATATTGAGATTTGTATATGTATTTTAGTAATGTTGTGTATTATATTATAGTATTTATATATTTGTATAATAATATATTATTATGTTATGTATATATGTATATTAGAAATTTTATATATTGTATATGTATATATAGTAAATGTATATATATGTTGTTTTATAAGGGTTTTGATTTTTATGTATATGTATATATATGATTGTATATTTTTAAAGTTTTATATGTATTGTATATATATGTTGAATATATGTAATATATATCATTGTTGTTATGTATTGTTGTTTTATATGTTAATTTGTTAAGTTGTATATGTATATTATGTATTATATATTGTATATTATTATATGTATTGGTGTATATGTATTATTTGTATAGTTGTTATGTTTTGCAATTTGTATATGTATTATCTATATATGTATAGGGAATAAAATTTTTATGATTTATTTATTGAAGTTTTTGTACTTTTGTTATTCGTATGTATATCATATGTTTTTCTATATTTGGTTGTTTTATGTATATTTGTTTGTATATTACATTTTTGTATATGTATATTGTAATGTAAAGTATATTACATGAATGTATGGATATTACATAAAATACCTATATTTATATATATACATATATATGATTTTTATATGTTTTCGTTTAATGTATATAACAAATTTTTTAATTTTATATGTTATATACGTTTTTATATTTTAATGTATATATACGTTTTATATATATATAAAGTATGTTATATGTTATTTGTTTGTTTGTATTATTAAAATATATAGTATATGTTTTTTTTATGTCAAAATGTTTTATTTATATTAATGAATGTTATAATTTTTTTATTGTTTGTTAAGTTTTATTCCCTTTTAATTTTTTGTATTAATTTGGTATTATTATGTATGTTAAGTATAGTTTAAAATCCCTTTATTTGTTTGTTTTTATGTTGTTTGTTTTTTGTTTTTTTATGTTGTTTGTTTTATTATATGCATATGTATGTTATGTTATGATGTTTTATTTGTATATATATGTATATGTTTTAAAAATTTTATATGAATATATTAGTTATATATGTATATATAAAGTATATAATGTAAGTATATAACGTTATAATGTATATGTAATTATATATAGTATTGTTTTATATATTTAATATAAATTTTAAAGTATATATTAAAAGGGAATATTATATGTATATGTATTTATATTTTTATTAAAATGTATAGTTATTATACCTATATATGTATATATGTATATGTATATATATAAGTATAGATATGTATATGCAATATATGTATATGTAAAATATGTATATATATATGTATATGTATATATGTATATGTATATGTATATATATATATTATATATATATATGTATATGTATATATATATATATATGTATATATATGTATGTATATATATAATAATATATATGTATATAATAATATATATATATATATATATATATAAAATATATATATAAACATATACAATAATGAGTTGGTAATAAATCAAAGTGAAAGTATGGTAAATTTGATAAAAGAGTTGGTTTAGTAAGTTTTAAATAAAAGAAATTAGTATGTATAAAAGATACTGTGTTTAAAAGAATAAGAGGTAATAAACTTAGGAGTAAAAAACCGATTGTATATTTTATCAAAAAGTAAATGTTGTTGCTCCAACTCTAATAATTAACTAGTAGAGGTAGTAGTAGATTTTGTGCGGAATTATATTTGATAAGTAATAAAAATGTGATTTTTCAAAGGCGTTTATTCATAATGCCTTTTTCATTTGCTTGTGTCATGTTCCACCAATCCCTTGCCCGTTGTTGTCGTTGGGGGCTTAAGAGACGGAGACTAAAACCCTGCCTTGTTCCTCAGCCTTTTTCCCTCCCGCTTTCATTTCCCTCTCTTCAGCAACCTTCTACTATCCACTCCCTATGGTGTGAAAGCCGTGTTGAAAGGATGAAAGGCTAACTTTGTGCCCATCCTCAAGGTGCCATGGGCACGGTATTCCCGTTTAGTCGTTTAGCCTTACCCTCAAGGGGACCGAGAGGTGGACTTTCCTCTCTCCAACATATCTAGTCTTACCATGCCTAGTAATAAATATTATATACCCTTATTAGGGGCAATGAGGTTTGCCCATTCAAGTACACAAAGTTTCCTTTGCAGCCTTTCCTGCTGAACCCCCTCCCACCGTCAATACTTGTACCAGAACTGTCTCTGTCTCTCTAACAAACTGCCCTGTCTCTAACAAAAATTGGTCAAGATTGTGTGAAGAAGACTTTCTCATCTGCCTCGTGGACTGTGATATAGTATCACCTGCACCAATATTGCCAGGATTACCTTCCGTAGACATGACCTCCCCAGTGATGTGTATATTGGCTGAGAGTCTGTCTCGGTCTGACCATATCAACCTCCCCTCGTCATTGTCAGAATTATTGGCATCTCAGCCACACTGCTCTGTACAACCGCGCATGCGTGCCAATTGTGGCGGCCTCCATAATGTATTTTATAGGGGCGGCCCCACCTACAAGTTTGAGTCTCAGGTGGCCACTCTCAGATTCAGGCTTGGCCAGACAAGAAGCACGTTGACGAGGTTTTTCTCATACTCCCTACTCTAATAATGTCACTCGCTCTGCCCCTCCCCCACCCTCCCAAGATGTTCCTACGCCCTCCCCTATACCAATTCCTCTCCATGTTACATTCCCACTTCTACAGTCTAAAATGTTCCACCCCCTCTACCACACACCTCTACCTCCCTCTGCCCATACTCCCCAGACACCGGTTTCCTCTTCCCCCCTTATAAGAAAAACTTAATTTCTCAAAACTCTCCAACCAACTCCATTGCAGAAATTCTTGAAGATATACAAAGTTGTCTACTCGAGTCCCAAATAGACGAAGTGGCGAAGTTTGGTATGTGCAAAGGGATATAACTCTTAGTAGTCATATTCTTGTTAGTGACCACAGAAGAGGGTTCGATCTAGAGCAGATATTGCATCATCAAATATACTCGGCTCGTCTTCTCATGCCACAAGCTATAAGGAAGTACATACCTTGTCCAAGCGGCGTACACATCTTCAGTCCGAAATCTAATGTAGAGTGTGTTTTTGAGTGTCTGACATGGGACAAAAGTATGTAGATTGGGCAGGGTAAACAGAAAGAACATAGTATCATACGTCAGCGTTAGTGCAAAATGTGCAAGGTGCATTAAATTCGACCTCGAGAAACATGGGACTGTCTAAACAAGTTAGAAAATAAAAACAGTAGTATATACGTATAGTTCCTGCAAAAGGGTGTAGCAAACAGCGACAGGTAGTACATTTACAAGTGTGCAGAGGAAAATCCAATAAGAAATATAGAGACGTGGTCCATCTTTTGTTATTAAACAATGAACATTGCACGCTCTTAAAAAAGGTTAATCAGTTTGTTGACACATTCTCGCAAAGAGGGAGAAGTACTTTTAAGTATTCTTGTTGCACTTGCCACGCACCTTTCCAACGCAGAAGATCGCTGAAAATCACATGGGCAGGTGTACAAACCCTTAGACAAATACCCACCTCATGGGGAGTCAAATGATATTTAGAAATTGGGCAAGATCGTATAGTCCTTCGCCTTTATATTTTTATGATTTTGAGGCTCAATTGGAGACTGACCGTACATCCCAGACCAAACGACCATGCCCAAAGCAACCTCCTATTGTCATTTAATAATAAACCTTTCAGGGAAACAGTTAACAGCCGCATGTACACGGGCATCGACTCAGGCTGTCAGCGTTGCATGGACAAGACCCGGGCGAAGGACGATGTGGTAGTTGTACTGCTCAAGGCACCCTAACCACCTTGCCAGCTGACCCTCTGCTAACTTCAGCGACTTCAACCACTGTAGGGCAGCATGGTCAGTCAGGATGGTGAACTCGGCACTGTAGAGGTATGATGAAAGTGCTCGAGACTCTTCACCACCGACAGCAACTCTTTCCTTGTCACACAATATTTGCTTTCAGGCCTGCTGAACTTGGCACTGTAGTAGGCCACGACATACTCCTTCCCGTCCTTTATCTGTGACAAAAGTGCCCCGATGCCTTCCGCACTAGCGTCAATGTCCAACAGGTAAGGAAGCTTTGGGTCCAGATAGGGCAAGACCGGTGCTTCCATCAGGGCCTTCTTCAGGTTGTCAAATGCAGACTGACACGCCTCGTCCCACTGGAAGCACTCCCCTTTTCGTGTAAGTCGTTGCAGAGGAGCCGCTACACTGGCGAAGTCCTGTACAAAGCGGCGGTAGTATGTGCAGAGGCCCAGGTAGCTCCTGACTTCTGCCACATTGGTGGGAACTGGCCACTTCTCCACCACCGCCACCTTCTGTGGGTCGGTTCACACACGGTCTTGACTGACTACATGCCCCAGAAATGGCACCTCATGCTGGAACATCGAGCATTTCTTGGGGCTGAGTTTAAGGTTGGCCTTCCTCAACTGCTGTAGCACTTCCTCCAGCCGCTCCAGCTCCTCCTCGAAGGTGCTCCCGAAGACGATGACGTCATCAATGTAGACAAGCGCCGTCTTCCACTGCAGGCCATCCAATACCCTCTCCATCAGATGCTTGAAACAACCAGGGGCATTGCAGAGACCAAAGGGCATGACGTTGAATTGCCACAGGCCTTGCCCGAAGGAAAAGGCAGTCTTTGGCTTGTCCTCTTCCGCCATCTCCATCTGGTGATAACCCGACTCCAGGTCGAGTGTGGAGAACCACCTGGCCCCCACCAATGCATCGAGTGTGTCATCAATTCTCGGCAAGGGGTATGAGTCCTTGATAGTCATGTTATTCAGCGCCCAGTAGTCCAAGCGTTGTGTACCATCCTTTTTCTTCACCAGGACTACCGCTGATGACCATGGACTGTCTGACCGTTCAATCACCCCCTGTGCCGCCAGCTCATTGACAGTGCGCTGCATCTCTTCTCGCCTGGTTGGTGTAATACGTCGGGGGGGGGCTCTTGATGGGCAAACTACTAACGGTGTTAATGCGGTGCTTCACCGATCCTATGCGGCCCAGGTCCAAGTCACCCCTGCTAAACACATCTGCATACTGAGCCAGGGTGTGGCTCATCTTCTCTGTCTGTGCCTCCGTCAGGTTAGCGGCGCTCCGGTGTGCCAAGTCCTCGAGGAAGTCAGGTAATGGACGCTCCACTTCCTCACAAGTGCCCAGCTTTGCACCAGCTGGCACCTTCTGGGCCTTATTGGAGAAGTTAGCTACCAACACTGTAACTAACCCCTCCCCTGGTCCAACAAGGCTCCGCCCAACCGCTACGCCATCAGCCAGCTGCAGGTTTTGGATGGGCTCCACGAGGCCCTCTACTCCACGCATCACTCTTGACAGTCGACACCGGATTCTAGACTCTGTCTTGGGGGCAAGGTGCAGTCGTTCAGCTGTAACTACCTCTGCACAGCCAACCTCTGGAAGCAAGGGCACATCTTCACCATGCACCCTCACCAGCTTCTGTCCAAGGTCGACACACGCCTTACTCTGCGTCAGGTAGTCAAGGCCCAGCAAGCAGTGCTCGTCCAGATTGGCCACATACACCGGCAGCCGCTGCACCGTGCTGCCCACGCCAATACGAGCCTCCACTGGCCCCTTGAGGTGCACACAATGCCCCGTGACACCACACAGTCTCTGTGGTGCGTCTGGAAGTCGCATAGTGGCCAACATATCAGGCCGCACTAGGGTCTTCTCAGCCCCAGTGTCCACTGTTAGGCGGCATGGCTTCCCATCTACTGAGCCCTCCACCTGCATCGTGCTGGTTCGACGGCAGCTAACCCAAGTCGGG
>NC_051423.1:13572867-13575367 GCF_015228065.2 Penaeus monodon | reverse complement strand
CCCAGCTCAGTTTCACTTCATTGTAAGACATTTTGGGTATAGGAACCCCTGTCGATGAAGTCTGACATGCACAGTTAGACATGGATACCTAGGAGAAAATTTGCTTGCTAAAAAGCTTACGAATTATTTTTTCACATCACCGTTCATTAGTGCATACATTCTGTTGTATATGATTAAATGTTGAATTCATGTGGTAGTTGAAATAAAACTTGTATTAATAGCATTGCTAATTCATCGCTGTTTTGTTATATTGAACGTTAATCTTGGTGTTTGTGATTCTTTTCTGTGTGAGCTCACTCTCACTTTCATTCCCATTCATGCTCACTGTCGCTCACACACACACACACACTCACTCACTCATCCACGCAGAACAAAAGGCACTGAAACCTTTTCATTAATAGGGTTCGTTGCTGTCGTAGTGGCAGACGTAAAGAGCTATGATGTATCTCCTTGGCCCGCAATTTTGCCAATCGTGATAAGTGACTAGTACATGATGAGATATATTTCTTCTCTATGTGACGACAATTAGTTCAAGTAAATTCTTGCTGATTGCTGGTCCCTTATCTACTCTTATGTCTATCAGAGACAGTTGGTAGTTCAAGCCAGGTCCATGTAGATCGCTATTGACGCCTCCTTCCCCAATTTTTCTCCTTTATATTGTGAAAGTAAAACACAAAACGAAAAAAGAGACGATAATGAAGTGAAAAAAACGAACATTAAAAACTGCAAATTTATATAAAAACCAGCTAGTAGCATTTAACACCCCCCCTTTCTCTGTTGCCTTCTTTTTCTCTTACTATCTTGGCCCTTATGTGTATAATCTGGTTTACCGATATACGACGGCACCGAAGGAGAACCTGCTGCAGAAACGGTCACTTAGAGTACTGTGTGAAGGACGTCGCCGGAAGATCGCCATAAGCCTGTGGACCAGGATGTACATCAGAGCAGGTATTAAGCCGCCCCAGGATGTAGTAGAAGGACGCCGCCTGCCTGGACACCGCTGATCCAGTCAAATTCCAGGTGCTCGTCAGTCGCAGGTATCAGCCGTCATGAGATGCCGAAGAGGACGCCTTCTGCCCGGACGTCCGTAGATCCAATCGAAAGTTACAAGAACGTCTGGAAGAACACGCAGCCGAGAAGGACCTGGACGAGATCTGCGAGGACGTATGAACGAATACGCCACTGAGGTAGGCCTGGACGAAGACTACGAGGAAGTCTAGACGAATCCGAAGTCAAGGAGGACCTGACGAGGACGTCGAGGAAGGATAATTAAGTATGACCTGAGCCTTTTACAGTGTGTGCGTGTGTGTGTAAAACAATGTATAATATATATATATATATATATATATATATATATATATATATATATATATATATATTTACACACATACATATATATACATACATACATATACATACATATCGAACACTATCATCAGTCGATGTCGACAATGGCATTATTCTCTCTACCCACTTCCATATGGGTAGAGTCACAAGCGACAACGAACTGCCTCAGGAACTCCGACTCCTGATTGTTACTCAGTGTTTACTCCCGAAGCCTTTTCCTTCTTTTAAATGCCACAAGGCACTGGATTTTATTTTTTATTTAATTATTATACTTTTTTGTATAGAATAAACGATAGTGGTGCCTGATTGCTGCCTTGTAGTCCAAACCGTGTATATATATATATATATATATATGTGTGTGTGTGTGTGTGTGTGTGTGTGTGTGTGTGTGTGTGTGTGTGTGTGTGTGTGTGTGTGTGGACAAACACACATTAATATATATATATATATATATATATATATATATATATATATATATATATATATTATATATATATATATATATATATATATTGGAGTTCTGCTATGACACGCTGACCTTCCGAGAATTTGTAAAGGAATAAAAAAGTTTCGTAGATAAACTATACACGACGGTGAACATTAACGGTCAAGATGTAAGAGTACTCATCGATACCGGCGCCGAAGGTCCCGTTGACGGTTCCTTGATCACGGCGAAGGAGCTCAACCTGCCTTTGAAGGATGTATCGCATCTGAATAGGAAGATAGACCTTTACGGAGTGGGGATTTCCCCGGTTAAAACAGTATGCCACTATCAGGAGCATTAAATTCCTGAACACTGAAATTTTAAATTCCGAATATACTGTCTGGCCCGAGTGCAGGAACCACAAGCCACCGCTACTTGGAATGCTCGCATTGCCCTATTGCCGCTTCGAGTTTCACGGAGATGGGACGTGGGAATTCACGCGGAATGACACTATGTCTGACGACGAGTCGCAGGCCGAGCCGTAGGCCGAGCCGGACCGGGCCGCAGGCCGAGCCGGAGCCGGAGCCGGAGGCCGGAGCCGCAGGCCGAGCCGCAGGCGGCCTGCAAGATTGCAGGGCGCGAGGCACGTGCGACCCCGAAAGATTACTAAAGGTAACACCGGCCTCTCGTGGAAAGGAACTGGGACCACCAGTACTCACCCCAGAATCA
>NC_051423.1:13567784-13570284 GCF_015228065.2 Penaeus monodon | reverse complement strand
TAACACCCCCAGCCAACCGCGCCTGTTTCCCCTCTGCCAGGCCTCCGACCGAGACCGCCATCGTTGGTGCTCCAATAGAGCCCCACTTCAGTGCCTTCCTTTTCCCCCTTCCCGCTGAGCCTTCCAGAAGTATCAGAATACATCACCTGTCATACCTAAAAAAAAATGAGGAAAGGCGAAAAAAACCCACTCAAAGCAGCAGCACTATAGCTAGGCCTACGCTCTGATCACCCAGCACATCACACGTCCTCCAGGTGTTTCTGTAATGGCGGGTTCATGCGGCAGCAGGAAGGGCCGGGAGGGAGTCGTGAAGGCCAGGGGATGCGGCTGATGCTTATATATATATATATAATATATATATTATATATATTATATATATATTAATATATATATATATATATAATATACTTTTACATAACTTATAACATATATATTTACATACTTAAATGTATACACACTCACACACGTATATATATATATATATATATAATATTATATAATGGTATATATATATATATATATATATATATATATATTATATATATATATATATATATAAAGCACACACACACACACACACACACACGCACGCACACA
Organism: Penaeus monodon; assembly: GCF_015228065.2. Taxonomy (NCBI): domain Eukaryota; kingdom Metazoa; phylum Arthropoda; class Malacostraca; order Decapoda; family Penaeidae; genus Penaeus; species Penaeus monodon. The sequence goes on along the minus strand of NC_051423.1, from coordinate 13,569,687 downwards.
CGCACACAGACACAAAACGCACACACACACACACACACACACCAAAACACACACACACACATATACACAAAACATACACACACACGCACACACACACACACACACCACACACACACACACACACATACGCACACACACACACCCGCACACATACACACACACACACACATATGTGTGTGTGTGTGTGTGCGCGCATGGTGTATGCATGCATATGCATGCGTGTGTAGTTCCAGTTATAACAGTATTGACACAATGTCCCAATGGAAACACAAGTTAAACAAAAATAAAGACTGCATAGAGTCTAGAAAAATAAACAAAAGTGACAACAACAGACAAAAAAGTAAAGAAAAGATAGAAAGAAAGAAAAAAAGAGAACAGACGAATTAAAGAACAAAAACGGCTCGCATGAGCAATCGAGCAGCAGCTGTGTGCAGAGTTTGCAGCCCAAGGGCAGTGGAAACCCTCACACGGGAATCGCAGGAAAGGCCCTTCTCATCGGTTGCACTCGCCTCCGCTGGCGATAACAGTCATACGCATGCAATTCCGATAGCGGCACTACTAATAGTGATAATGAAATTAAATATATCAATAATGATACTATTAATAATTAAATAATGATGATAGTAATAATAATGATGATTGTATAATAATGATAATAATAATGTAAATTATGATGAAAATATTATTTAAAAAGAAGATAATGATAATAAAAAAAAATAATGGTGATGATGAAAATAATGATGATGATGATGATAATAAGAAGATAATGATGTGATAATAATGATGATGATATGATGTGATGAGATTATGATAAGAGATAATGCTACTAAGATAAAAATAAAATCGTAATGAAATAATAAAGGTTATGCTGAAAAAGTAATGGAAGATTAAAAAAAAAAAAAAATAATGAATGATAATAATGATAGAAAAAGTTCTTATTATGATAATAATAATAGCAAGAATGAAAATAGTCTTGACATTTATAAGAATTATCAAGTAAAAATGATAATGATGACACTGATGATAATAAAATCCTGAAAAAAAGCAATGATAATAATTATGATAATAATGATAATGATTTCTAAATTTATCATAAAATTGACAGTACTGATAATGATGAGGATAACAATAGAAATATTGATAATCATGATGGACAATATCAAGTTACAATGATATAATATTCACAACAATAAGCATTAATAATGATGCTGATACCAAACAACAACAAGTGATAATAATGATAATACTAATACTAATAATGATGATGATAAAAATATAATAATAATAATAATGATAATAATAATAATAATAATAATAATAATGATAATAATAATAATGATAATATTAATAATAACAAGAAGAATAATGATAATAATAAAAATGATGATAGTAGTAGTAGTAGTAGTAGTAGTAATAATGACAATAGTAATAATAATGCTAACAATGATAAAAAATAATAATGATAATAATAGTAATGATGATAATGATATTAATAAAAATTATGATAGGTATGAATAATGATATGATAATAATAACAATAATGATATAATAATGATGATGATAGTGATAATAATAATGACAATAATAATAATGACAATAATAATAATAACAACAACAATAACAAAAAAAAAAAAAAATAATAATAGATGATGATGATGATAATGATGGTGATATAGATAATAATAATGCTAATGATGATAACGAAAGTAATACTAATGATAAGTTATGATAATGATAATAAGAGTAACATTAATGATATGATGATAATGATAATAAAAAGAATAATAGTAATGATGACAATAGTGATAATGATGGTAGTAGTAGTAGTAATAATGATAATAATAATGATAGTAATAATAATAATAATAATAATAATAATAATAATAATAATAATAATAATAAT
>NC_051423.1:13537784-13562784 GCF_015228065.2 Penaeus monodon | reverse complement strand
ATAATGCTGATAGCGTTCTCTTTATCCATGGTCGTAACGGGCTATTTCTCATCTTAAGTAATATAATAATACTGCATCGCGGCTGTACTAAATTTTGTTTAATAGAGCTATTATTTAAAACCCAAAACCCGAAAATCAATTAAAAATCTTCCATTATAGAGCTATTTCTTAAATCCCGTGATAAGTAAAGTTTTAGACTATATCTTATTTTAGTGGTTCGCTTATAAAGCTATTATTCAACCACGCGAAACGTTTTCCTAGTCTTGGAAACACATTATCGAAGCCGTAGTTTAGATGTCAATATGATGTTACTCGATGGCGACCAAAGCATTTGACAAAATTAAGTATAATACACTTTTTTTCTAGTAATTCGATTGTTACTTTAAAATGTACATGATGAGCTCTGGTACGGAAAGATGAATGCTCAGAACAATTAAAGCTGCAGAATAGTGTCAAGCAAGGCGGAGTTTTAAGTCTCCTATCTCTTAAGTGTACCTTGGTCCATTGTTATAAAGACTACATCAAAACCAAGTTGGTTGCCGTATAGGAAATCTAAGTGCGATGACGAGGTCATCATTTCTCCTACATCTCGCGCTTAAGACAAAAAGGCATCAGCATATGATGTGTATGAATTTAGCTTTTAATTTTGATCTGATCAAAGTCTACTCTTAAACCTTGATCACTTTTTCAATAATATATAGAAAATATCTTAGTTTGGAAGACCCATAAACATTGCTAAACAAAAAACATTATGGTCTGGGCTTTTGGGAAATTATGGATTATTATTTGAGATATGGAAGTAAGAACCAAGTAATACATAGTCAAAGGTTTTTTTATTGATTAGTCAGTATTTATATCTCTATGGATGTCAGTTGCGGAAAAATGGACGAGGAATTGCAAATTATGTTGCAGACTTGCCTAAAAATGCTTTAAAATTTATCCCAGAATGAAGTCGAACCCTCCAAGCATTATTAAACAAAGAATATACTTTAATACCATGAGGCAACACTCCAAATTCGACAGTATCATGTTTCTTCCAAAGCACTTAGTTTCAGGATCGTCATAATGATGTTTAAAACATGAAAACACTCCACAAACATCTGATCTAAAGTATGTAGACCTGTTCCACAAAATTATGTATTAAAAAAGGGTTAAAATATCCTTCATTATCGTTAAAATGTCCTACAGAGGGAAGGATTAGTGGAAGAACTTTTAAGTTCCTCCGAAAGGACTTTGAAGCTCAGATCTAAATACTGCAGAGCTCAAAGGATCTCTAAAATATTTTGCACTGGAATTTCCAGAGGAAGGCCACTTGTGTGGATTCCATCTTCTTTTTTACTTTGATGTATTTGTTATTATCAATTGTTTCAAATGATCGTTGTATTGTACTTATCACTATTTTTATGAATATCTTTAACATTATCATTATCATATTATCATCATCATTGTTTTTATTACTTATTATTATTATTATCATTATTATTAAATTTTTATTATTATTATTATTATTATTATTATTATTATTATCATTATTATTATTATTATTATTTTTATATTATAATTATTATTATTATAATTATTATTATTATTATTATTATTATTATTATCATTATTATTATTTTCATTATATTATTTATTATTATTATTATTATTATTATTATCATTTTTATCATTTATTATCCCTTATTATTTATTATTAATACTACTTTTATTTATGACATTAGTAGATTATATTATGACATTATTATTATTATTATTATAAATAATAATAATAATAATAATTATTAATTTATTATCATTATCATTAACATTATTTTTACCACATCTCATCATCATCATTATTTTAAGATAATAATAATAATTATTAAACACAACAACAACAAACAACAACAACAATTATGATAATAATAATAATAAATAATAATAGTCAATAATGATAATGAAATAATATATAATAATAATAATAATGATAATAATAATATAATAATAATAATAAAGAATAATAATGATAATAATAATAATAATAACTAATAATAATAGCAATAACAGTTATTTACTATTATTTATTCTTGATATTAATAGATTATTTCCTTATTTAAATTATTACTATTATATCATTATTATAATTATGATTACGATTTGTGTTATTCTACAATACTCCTATTATTATATCATTATTATAATTAGATAATAATAATAGATATTATTAACACAACAACAACAAAAAAACAACAACAAAAACAACAAACAACCAAAACAACAACAACAACAACAATAAAAAGTAATTAATAATATAGGTAATTATTATTATTATATTATTATTATTATTATTGATATTATCCAATATGGTTGTTCTTTATACGATTATCACTATTGTGTTAATATTATTATGATCATAATTATGATTACGCTTTTTTGTTATTACTGCTACTACTACTACTACTGCTATTATTATAATAATATTATGATTATTGTTATATTGTGATTATCATTGACATTGATATCGTTATAGTTATTATCGTTGTATCACTTGTTATTATTATTATAATTATTATTATTATTTATTAATATTAGTATTATTATTATTATTATTCATTATATTATTATTAGCATTTATTATTATTACTATTATTAGTAGTAGTCGTATTAGGATTATTACCATTCTTACAATTCATATTCCATTATTATATTCATCACTTTTGGTTTTTCAGTATTTTCATTAAGAAATTTCTTCTTCTTATCATAATTCATTGTTGCTGCTTGTTGTTATTACTCATATATTATTATTATTATTATTATTATATTATTATTATTATTTATTATTATTATTATTATTATTACTACTACTAACTACTACTATTATCGTTATTATTCATTATCATCATTTATTATCATTATGGTGTATTAATATAATTCATTATTGTTTGTATAATTGTAATTGTCATTGGTCATTAGTTATTAATTTTACTAATTATTATATTATGGATATAAAATAATATAATAATATGTAAAATACAAATAATAATAATAATAATAATAATAATATAAATAATAAATAAAATGATAATAATAAGATAATAATTATTGGAAAAATAATAATAAAAAACAATAATTATAATAATAACAATAAATATCATACTACCATTATTGTTATTCATTAAACTATAAATAATATATCATTTATCAGCATTATCATGCATATCATAATATTATATCTTACTATTATGTCATCATTAATTATCATTATTGTAATGGTCATTCCTTATTATCGTGATTGTTATTATTATCGTTTTTCATTTGTTATTTTCATTATATTATTACAACTACTATATCATCATTAATATCATTATTGCTTTTATATCTATATCATCAAAACTAAATAATAATTATTATGTTACCATTATTTGTTATCCAATATATCATTACCATTTATTATTATTGATAGATTATGCTATCACTGTTATTATCATTACATAATTATCTTTATTACTATTTTTTTCTCATTCTTATTCTTATTATCATTATTCTTATGATTATACTTTTTTATCATTACTTATCAAAAAAATTAGATTATTAGTATTATCATATTCACTATTAAAATATTGTTTACTATTATATATTATCATAAATTAGTGTTATTAGTATAACTCTTAGTTATTATCATTATTAGTAAGTACGTATTGTTACTGAGTATCCATTGTTGTTATATTACCACTACTAATATTGTTATCCTGTTTATTACTTTTTACTCTTATCATATCATATGATTGTAAAACACTTTAGTATTAACAATATAAACATAATCATGTTATTATATTATTGGTTATTCTTGTATCATTATAATTTATATAATTATTGTATTATTTATTATATCATTATAGTATCACTATTTCTATTATTATGATTAATGCTATTTAGATCACTATTGTATTTAATGATTCTCATCATTAGTATCAAATCTATTATCTCTATCATTGTTGTTTATTAGTATTTCTCACATTAAAAAAAACATTTCTTATTATTTTTGTTATTATTATCATTTTTCATATATATCATTTTTATATTATTATTATATTATTATTTTATTATTATTATATTATTATTATTATTATTATGATTATTATTATTATTAGTATTAGTATTGTATCATTATCATTATTAATATTATTATGATAACCAATGATAATAATAATAATAATAATAATAGTAAATATAGTAATAAGAAATGTAATCAATAATAATAATAATATAATTAATAATAATTATGATAATAATAATAATAATATAATCATAATCATAAATGATATAAGAAAAAAATAACATATTTAATAATAATGATAAAAGTAATTAATGATAATTAATAGGACACGATAAGACATAACATTATCAAAATAATAATTAATAACAAACATTTTTAAAACATAAAAAGAAATGAAATTTACTATTAATATATTAAAAATGATTGTGGTTTCATAGGTATTGGTATTTCTATTATTCTATTATCACTATATTATGATTATTATCATTTATTTTCATTATTCCTATCTTTCATATTATCATGCTATTATCTATACCAATCATACTGTGTTTCTTTATCGTTATATTATCTATCATCATCATTATTGGCATTACTACTATAAGTTAATGTTAGGGGAGGGGTGGTTGAGTTAGTGATAGTTGTCTAAGCTGGGCAAAGGGAATTGGAATGGTGAGGAAAGGGGGTAGGGCGGGGTGGTAAGGAGTAGATAGATGAAGGATTGTAGTGCTATGAGGAAAGAGAAATAGGTTGTTGAAGCAGAAAGTGTGGGATTCTGTAAGGATGTCTGATAAGGTTGGGGAGGTCGGGAAGGAGGATTAGGTGGGGGGGAAGCAGAGGTACGGGTTGTTTTCACAAAAAACGTGGGCACGACAATAGGATGTGTGGGAATGAAAGGGGAACATTACTAAGAACATTAAGGGGGATCAGATTGTTGAGATCAGGATAGAGTGTGTATCAGACGGGTGTGGCCAAGCGTAATCGGGCAGAGAGCGGTCTCCAACGTCTGTTTTCCGATGAAATGGAGTTGACCAGGGAGGAGAATTGATAGTTTTACAAGAATGTTTTAATTTATTAGTGGGGGGGCTTGACCAAAAAAAAAGATTGCCCATCGATTATACCAAGAAGGTCTTAAAAGTGTGGGTAATAATTCCGTGGCTGGGATTAAGTGAGAAGCGTGGGTTGGTATGATGTGGGACTAGAGGCGTGGGCTGTTGCTAGTTGTATCTGCCTGTTTCATTGCCGGGGATTCCACCATGGCCTGGCCAGCCCAGCAAAAATTTGATTGTTTTTATGGGCGTGTAGACAGGTAGAAAACAAACCGTTCTGGATCTTACAAACAAGGGTTGGTGGGGTTGTATTGACTTATGAGAGTTAATGAGTTACGGGAGTCAGTAAAAATTGTAAAAGAGGAAGAGGCGAGTGAGTATATGTGTTTTAGAGCAAAAAGGAGTGCATGACAGTTCTGTAGTAAGGACACTGGATCAGGAGGGAAGAGGAGTATTTGAAGTACGGAGTGGGAAGATTACTGGCAAAACCAGCACCGGAGGTGCGATTTGGAGCCATCAGTAATTACGTGAATACTAGAGGAATGAGTGGAGGGGACATGGTCCAAGGAAAATGTGTGAGAAGGACAGTATGATGGAGATTTGATTTTTGTGGGTTCGGGAGAAACACAGAGAGCAAAATATGGGGTGAGGTATAGCCATGGAGGGACGGGAATGGACAGAGAACGGGAGAAGTTGGAGATGGGGAGCAAGGGGAAGGGAGAGAGGGTATCCATGCGAGTGGAGAAAAGGAGTAGGTAATCGGGAGATGGAAGCTAAGGTAAGAAGAAGGGGTTGTGGGGTAGTTAGTTTAGTGACAGAAACAGTGGCTGGAATCGAAAACATAGCATCGGAGAGAGAGAAGGGCAAGGACGTCGAGAAGAGATGGTATGCCTGATTCAGTGTCACAGCTCTCAACTGGGGAGGACGCGGGAAAGGCGCCTAGTGCTAAGCGGAAGACCACAGTGATGGAATGTATCAAGATGGGCAAGGAGAGAAGTTGAGCGCCAGAGGAGTAGCTATGCATCCATAATCAAGCAGTGGAGGAGGATCAAAAGCAACATGAAGATGAAGGAGAGTTTGCGATTGAGCCCCATGATATATGGGATAGAGTTTTTAAGATTCGAAAGACGCGGGAGAGCCTTTTCTTAATGTGTAGAATCTGGTCTCGCCAGCGACAGTTTTGGAGTCAAAAAAAATGGACACCTAGGAATTTTGCCAGTAGGAACGGCAATTGGAAGTGGAGCAGTGCCATATAAAGAAAGAGTGGGGGGGTAGGGGACCTACGTGGAACGACGAAGAAAAAGAAGTGAGAAAGATTTAGAGGTTTAGAAAAGCCGGAAGCCATGGTTGTGGCCCAGGAAGATACTGATGAGATTAAAAGATTGAAGAAATTGGTAGAGAGATTTGGATATGGAGTGTCAGAGGTCATAGATGATTAAATCATCAACATATAGTGATGGACCGCTCTGGTGGTAAAACTGAGACAATATCATTACAGCAAGGAAGGAATAAAGTGGTACTGAAGCACACTGCCTTGTGGGAACACCTTCGAATTTGGAGGAAAGAAAGATGATGTGGCAGGAGGCGATTTTGGAACCTGGAGGAGGAAGGACTTTATGAAAGGGACACCCATGTGCTCAGTATGCCAGACGCAGGAAAATTGTTGGGAGAAATGGTACCGCCATATCGTATCATTATGCTTTTCTAGATAACAAAAAAAATAGCTAGTACGGTCATGGGCTTGCAATGCAGATGTAATATATTGTCTCAAAAGAAGCAAGGGGGTCAGCGGCTTCTGGGCACGGCGGAAAACGAATGGGAAGGAGAGAGAAAGATTGTGAGATTCAGAACCAATTAAGCGGAGTTCACCATTCGCCTCTAAATAGTTGCACAAAGCAGCTAGTTAGTGCGAATGGGGCGATTAGTCTTGAGGAAAGGGCGTACCCATTTAGTGGGTTTCAGGAAGGGAAGATGAGAAGCTTCTCGCAATTAGAAAGGGAAAGAAATTTCACTGCGTCCAATATGTGGTTGCAAATTTTTAATCGGAAGGATAAGGAGGAGGAAAGATGGGAGTTGCCGGAGCATACGGTAGTGCAATACCGTCAGGGCCTTCTGAGTGTTACGACACGATTGTAGGGCAAGAGTAATGAGTTCAGAGGAAGAAAAATGGGGCATTATAGGACTCATCAGAGGATGGGGTGAAGGTAATGGGGTTACGTCTCTGGTGGTCTTAATAGAAAGAGCAGTGTGGAGAAAGGTGAGAAAAACAAATACCTGCACCATGGCTGAAATAATCACCCAGTTTATTAGCGGACTTGGGAGAGGGATCAGAAATGAGGATATTTCAAATATGGAGGGACAGGGGCAGGATGGGGGGGGTGTTTGCCAGGATAGTTTATGACATTTCGGGCCAAAACATTGAGATGGATGTAGAGGATGTAATTGATGAAACATAATTGCCAGCTATTTGTTTTACCTATTCCGGATTGTTACGACGGAGGATAGGGCAAGATCGCTCTTTTAAAGGAGATAAAGGGCTGATAGTGATTTGGAGGTACCTCTCTTGTAGCGGAACTGTTCCAGGCTGCACGTTTAAGCGAAGTGCTTTTAGTGCAATCAGAATTTCCACAGGAAAAACACATTTGGAGGTATTATGGTCTTGAGGTTCGAGGGATAGCTTGTAGTGCAGCTCCTTTTAAGGACTGTATTGTGAAATACGTATAATTTCTGAAAAGAGGTGAGGGAGGAGGAAGAGTATGAATAGCAGAGAGTGAGTGAAAGTAGGACAGTCGGCTCTATTCAAAAGCACCAGGCTGTGGGGAGTTCGGGAAGTGGTTAGCGGAGAAGTAGGAGAAAGGAGACACTGGAAAAGTGGTCACTAAGGGAAAGTGGTCTAAGACTGACCAGTGGAAAATCTAAAAAGAAAAGAGAAGGGGAGCATAGAGAGGGTCAATGCATGAAAAAAGATTGCAGTGCGTGTATTTCAAAGTGTGTGGGGGCGATCTGATTTAGAATAGTAAAGGCAGCTGGGAGAGGAAAGCGCTCTAGAGATCGGCCTCCGGAGTTGTGATAGAATCACCCCATAGAGTGTGGCGCAGGAAAAGTCACAACTAATGAGGAAAGTGGTTGGAAGGTTGGGAAATTAGATTGTCAAAAGCAACAAAGTCCAACTGGGAGTGGGAAGGGGAGAGTAGACTGATATCACTGTGATTCAACGATGAAGGAAGATACGGGATAAACAGTGCAAGGGACCATTGGTTTGAAAAGGGCTGTGTGACATAAGGTGTTTCTGATTGATAAAGTATGGATGAGACATAAAGGAAATGTGGGGAAGAGACAAAATGATAATTGGGGGATTGGTATTGGAGGATGTGTAAGAAAAAGTCCTCTGAAGGCAACAATAGATGGAGATAAGAGGAAACGGATATGACGAAGGTTCAGGTCTGTGGAGCGGAAACCACAAATATTCCCCAGGAAGAGATAGTTATACTTACTGATATAGATGTAGTACGCGTTGGAGAGTTGAGGGGGAAGCAGCTAGAGGGTGGGAAAAGGATTGAGAGGGGCTGAGAGGGAGAGGTGTGGGAGTTGGTTTTCTACTAGGCAGGGGTATTAGGAGATGGAAGGGTCTGAGGAAGGGAAACTTGTGACCTTAAGGGTTTTCACGTGTGTATCCAGGAGGGAGTGGAAGGGATAGAGGGATGGTTGGGAGGGTAATGTGGGGCGGTGTTGGGGTTGGGGTCGGGGGGGATGGCACTGTGTTGGGAGTGGGGGGTCGGAGGATTGGGTGTAGGGGGAAGCGGATGGGGATACTTCGTTTTTAGGAGGAGGATGGATATCAGGCAGTTACTTGGGTGTGGAAGGAGCAGTTGTATTTGGCGAGGTGAGTGTCAGTTTTCATTAGTAATCTTGAATATTTTTCAATGGGTTCTTTCTGAGGAGTTGGTTGGGAAGTTTTGGGGGATAAAGGATTTTCTTGTGAGGGGGAAGGAGAGGACTGGTGTTCTCAAGCATAGGAGCAAAGGACAAGTGGAGGTGATTGTGTGGTAGGGGAAGAGGGGTGGAAACGTTTGTCTGTTCTGTTACAGGTTGTGCGAGGGGAAGGGAGAGGGGAAGGGTGTTTGGGGTTAGGAGTGGTGAATGAAATTACTCTGTAGTAGAGATTGAGTTGTCGGATTTAGGATGGCAAAAGGTTTGACTGGGGAAAAGGTAGGAGGTAGAAGAGGGTGGGGTTCGATGTAAGGGGGTGGGGTTGGGTTTAGGAGAATTGGTAGAGTGAGCAGTATTCTGGAATAAGGAGTAAGAGAGAAACCACGTCGGACGTGTTCTTGGCTGGACTTTCCAACGTTAGTGTGAGTCCAAGTTTGAATCTTGAGAGTTGTTACCTCGACTCAAAAATTTGTAGGTGGGGGGACAGCCCCTAAAAAAAACATATGGGCGGCCGCCACAGTTGGCATATGTGCGTGATTGTGCAGGGCAGTTAGATCGGGTGATGGCCAGGTTGGGCACATAGTGGGCAATATGGCTGTGGAAGGCAATGTTTGGCCTGGGGTGTCCTAGGGGACGCCAAAACAGTTTTGGCAACTGACGTGGAGGATGGTTGGTATGGACGAACAGGGAGGGATTCTCCTCCTAGGTAAGACGTGAAAGGGAAGGTCATGGTCTACGGAAGGTTAATTTTGGCTAGTTAGTAGGTTTCTTCTATGACCTCTGGGGGAATGGCAGTAGCATGCACTGATGTTGCATCATAGTCTGTGAAGTGACTCCACAATGTGACCAATCTTTATCATAGATTGGGCCCAATTTGCTGGGGAGGATTTGAAACTGTTCCGGTGCAAGTATTGAGGGTTGGATGGTGGGTGTCTGCAAGGATGGGGGTTACCATAATAGGTCTGTTAGGTTTTCGTTAATGCTATAGCTTGGTTTTCGGGAGGTTACTGTGACAAGGACGGGAGCGTCGGTAGGTCGGCCGGCTACGGAAAGAGACTTTTACCTACTTGTTTTGGAGAACATTGTTGGAAGGATAGGGTCGTTGTAAGAGTAGGGAGCTGTGGGAGGATCACGAAAAATCGGTCCCATGCCCTGCGCCTGAAGAGGGTATTCAAAATGTTGTAGAGATAGGGGTAGTAGAAGGGCGAGGGCGTGAACGAAGATGAGTTAGTGTTGAGCTGGAGGGTCAAGTGTTATGGGGAGGTGGGCAATAAGGCTGTAAAGGTATTAATAAGGGAGGATGGGGGTGGTGATGTTGGAGGGTTGTGGGGGTAGGGGTGATGAAGTTGAGCTTGCTGGGGGAGAGTGGGAAAGTGTTCCTAAGGGTTGATTGTTGGCTACTGTACTAAGTAGGTATGATGACGGGGGTGGTTATTGCAGTGTTCGTTGAGGCCGTGGTCAAGGAGAGCCTGGGGTCAGGGAATCGGGTGGGTTTTACACCGTTTAGGGCTCCTATTTGATAAAGGGGCAAGCCTCAATTGCCCCTAAATAGTGGGGATAAGTTTTCATACTGGCCATCGTAAGCCTGTGGAATTATGTGGGATAAAAAAACAGTCCACCCCTCAGGGTCCCCTTTGAAGGGTTAAGGGCTAGATTAACTAAATCAGGAATTACAGTGCCCATGGCTCCCTCAGGCCGTTCAAGGACTGGCACAGTCATCCTTTCAGCCACGGCTCTCATACTTAGGAGGGTGGGATAGCAGAATGGTTGGTGAAGGGGACCCAGGAAACGAAAGGTGGGAAGGAAAATAAAGACACCATGCAAAATAGTTGAGTCGAGGGCTGAGTCCCAAGGTTGGGGAGTTTTCCCCCATCATTGGGTCCAGTCCTCCGCCTCATAAGCCCCCCCCACGAAAAAACAACGGGCAAGGGAATTGGGGGGGAAAGGGGAGTAAAATATTCTCGTTAGAGGCATAGAGGGGGGTTTTTAACTTCAGAGCCGAGGACAGGAACTGGAGTGTAGGTGAGTCAAATTATAAAATAAAATAATAGATCTTCCCTTTACTTTTATAGAAGTACCACAATATCCTTGGCCTTTCCGGATTAATCCCCGGTTAAAAAAGGGCCTAACCATGAAAATACACGAATCCCCGAATACTTATATCGAAGGAGCGGTACAAAAATAGGTCCTCCTCAGGTCTCTTCGCCACAATCAACTGGCCGAGAGGCGGGAATTCGTGGGTCTTCAAATCATATGAAGACAATATTCATTTCTTATTGTTATTAGTTTTGCTATTACACATACACCATGGAGATTTCTTTGCCATATTAAAAGTATAGATATTTTACTATATACTGTTGAAACAATGGTTTAAAATGTCTTGGGAAAATATATCTCGATAGGTGGCGCCCATTCTCACAGCGAAAACGACGCCATGGGGGGTCTAACTAGAAATCGCTGGCCCTCACGGGGACACTACAGCTCCTTCCCCAGCATGGAAAGTCGTCTGTCCGCAGGTGACGATTCTGATACAGGCTGCAACACAAAGACAAGATAGGCATACACATCTGTGGAAGAAAACGAGATTAGATTCGGTCATCATGCATTAACCTGGGTAACCCTAGTTCCCTGAGATTAATCCTAGGCACAAAAATACCCTGGAGAAACCCTTTACAGATTGTAACAAAATTTAAGAACTTAGATACGCTATAAACATGACAACTTACTACGTGCGAACACAGACTATAAAATAAATTAGATCGACACTAAAACAAACGTAAATCAGAACATAAAAATCAAACAAAAGTAAAAGTTACTAAATATTAACGTAAAATTAATCAAAGTTCAGGTAACAATATAAAACTGAACATAAAATTAAGTATTACAAAGATACCAAAGTAAACCCACCTGCGACCTGGATCCATTGCTACATTCACTCTCATTCACACCTTGCTCACATCATAGACGTAATATAACCTTAGCTGCTAATGCACTTCCTCGTTATTCCGCTTCCTCGGCAAAGTGTAGTTCTGATGGAGGAACAAAAAGCTTCAGTTGGCTTGCATGTACTCGAGCCTTACGTCGGTGGCCCCTGGAGCTCCAATACGTCGAAAGCGACGGGTCCCAATTTCTTAGTGATGCGACATGGGCCGATCCACCGGTCCTGCAGAGCCCCTCGCGGTCCTACAACCTTCCTCATCACTAATGAACCCTCTTCGAAAGCCGTCGCTGATGTTGCTCCTTTATCTAGAGTCCGCTTGTTAGTTTCATGAACTTGCTGGGAGACTTCTACTGCTAGGCGCCGAGCATCAGTGAGTCATTGCACCGTCAATTCTTCATCTACCACCTGCGCGTTGGTCAGACCCCTCGGGAAGAATGCCATCCAGCCTGTAAGAAGATATAGTGGTTGCTCTGATACTGATCGATGAATGGCAGAATTCAAGGCAAAGCGAACTGCTGGCAGATACAGTGGCCACTGTGAAGGTGATCGTCGAACTAAGGCCGCCAGGGCGTCCTTTACCGTCCGACTGGTTCGCTCAATCATCCCATTCGACTGGGGATGATATGCCACAGAGAGCGAATGTTTTACAGCCAGAGCCGACAGGACGGATCGCCATTCACCAGACGAGAACTCCAGTCCATTGTCGTATGTAGCTTTGGGGTGGGCCGAACAGCGTTACGAAGTGGTCGACAAAAGCTCCCAAAACGCGACTTGCAGACTTGTCACGTAATGGTACTAACTGAAGAAACCGTGTATGATGATCGACGATCGACAGCACATAGCGAAAACCCCTGGCAGAACTGCGTAGATCCATTAGGTCCGCCGACACGAGTTCTAGGGGTGCCGTTGGCAGAGGGTGCTGGTGTAAGGGTATCCGAGATGCCGATCCCCTTTCGTCGTTGGCAGGCCCACACATCCCAACACATACTTCTGGGACCTCGTTAGCATATTAGGAAAATACCAATTTCTGCAGAGGTTGTGGTAAGTTCGAAGGGCTCCTGGATGAGTCGCAGATGGTAGACAGTGAGCCATGTGTAGTGCCTGAGGGTAGAGATGTTGAGGAACAAAGATCTGTTTAACCACTCTATCAGGAAGATGTCTAAGGAAGTACAGTACCCCCTTTTCAATCTCGAAGTTCGATAGGGCTGCTGGAGGTTGAGACTTGAGGAGCGGATATTCTCCCTCTAGCCAGTTGATGAGGTCCTTGCAGATAGGGTCCCTCATCTGTTCTTGCCGCATTTGCTTGGAGCCCATTGACACTAGGCAAGGATTTGGTGCTTCATTCTGGTCATCTGTAGGTAGTTGCACAGGAAGTAGTGGTGAGAGAGAGCCAGGCTGTGACTGCGTAGCCGTGGGAAGTGTTGCAACTTTCAGTTCTTCAACAGGTTGCAAACTAGCAGTCTCAGTGTCTCGCACCTGTTCAACGGGACAAAGCTCCTCTCGTGGCTCATCTACACCACCCGCAGGTCTAGAAAGAAGGTCTGGCACATGATTAGAAGTTCCTTTCTTATAGTGCAATGTGAAGTCATAATCACCAAGTTCATAGGCATACTTACTGAGCCTGTTACTTTTAGTTTTCTTAGAGAAAACAGCAGTAAGAGGCTGGTGGTCTGTCCAGATGCTGAACCTCCTACCATACACACAAGCACTGAAGGCTCGGACAGCCTCAACAACTGCAAGTGCCTCCAAATCTATTGCTGGATACCTCATCTCAGCCTCCTTAAGTATCCGAGACCAGTAACTTACTGCATGAGACACACCATCCTCGTTCTTCTGGAGCAGAACGGCGCCAAGGGCTTGACCACTGGCGTCCGTATGTATCTCAAATGGATGACTTAAGTTTGGGAGCTGAAGAACAGGGGACCTAACTAAAGCTTCCTTTAAGGTTTCAAATGCTTCCTGTTCAGCATCCTCCCACTGAAACCGTGTGGACTTCTTCGTCAAGCGGGTTAGTGGGCGAGCTATGGCTGCAAAACCTTTTATATGCTTCCGAAAGAAACCACATGCTCCCAAAAAGCGCCGCACGTCTCTTGCCGAACGAGGGCGTTTCATGGTTGCTATGGCTTTCACCTTGTCAGGGTTGGGAAATACTCCATCTTCGCCGATGACAAAACCTAATAACTTGACCTGGCGCTTAGCAAACTCACATTTCCCGACGTTGAGTCGCATACCAGCTCTGTCCAGCAATCCAAGAGTTTCCTGTAGGTCTTGTAAGTGTTGGCCAAAAGTCCTTGAGGCCACCACCACATCGTCCAGGTACGTTAACGTGTGTCGACCAAGGACTGAAGAGAGTATCAGATTCATGGTCCTTTGGAAAGTGGAGGGAGCAGTCGACAGGCCAAAAGGAAGCCTCCTAAACTGCAGGAGTCTCTGACCATCAGAAAATGCGGTCTTCTCACGGTCATTTGGATGTACCGAGATGGCCCAGTAAGCTGCTCTACTGTCCAGAACAGAGAACCAACAGCTCCCGGAGACAGAGTCCAAGATTTCCTGAATCCGTGGGAGAGGATAACTGTCAGGAGTAGTGATCTTGTTTAGATCCTCGGTAGTCGACGCAGAAACGATGAGTCCCATCCTTCTCCGGACGAGGACCACTGGCGATAACCAGGGGCTGGAAGATGGTTCAATTACACCCTGGGCAAGCATTCCGATCACATTCTCCTCTAATGATCTCTTTCGTGGATACAGGAAGTCTCCATTGCCGTGTGCAGATTGGGGTATCAGTGGTCGTTCTGATCCGATGTTCTATTCCTGGAACTTCTCCCACTGTCATCTCGTCCCCAGAGAACAACCGAGGAAACCCCTTCAGCACCTCTGTTAATAGTCTCTTCATATCACTTGTGAGATGTTCATGGCCACATCTGGAAATGAGTGGGAGTCAGTATCCTGCAAGGTACAAGTAGCTGCAGCAGAGTGGTGAGGAGTCTCAGTGAGTGTTTCCCTCTGCAATGCTTCATCAAGTGCTGGGGTCTCTGGAAATATAAAGAAGTCCTGTGCATCATATGAAAAGTCAAGACAACCATCCCCATCATACTCATCATCAATGAACCCATCTTGACTATCACAGTCTATATTACATGCAGTGGCACTGCATTAAAGGTCCCACGATCCTGTCCTCCAGTCGTGGCAGAGCAAAGGTTTTTGTTACTGGCATCACTAAGGCCCGAACCCTGTGTATCATGATCATCTGCTCTCGTGACTTCTTCAAGTTGCACAATTTCTGCAACCAAGTATCGTACCTGGGGAAAGTTTTCTTGCTCTCTGGTCCGTATTCACAACCCAAACACTAGACCTCCGTTCGTGAACAGAGATGAGGGTCCTCGGTACTGTCAAACAGGTAGCATTGCCTTCTACAATAGCCAGATGGGCGTCCGGCGGCATGCCTCTTGTCAAATTTGCTGGAACAAAACATCCTGACTGGCTGGGATCACAATTCGTTCAGCAACATGCACAGGGGAAATGTGTTGAAATTCCTTGCCACACTTATCATTCACTTCTCCACCTGGGGCTTCATGTACGCATTTTGATTCCTCACCGGTATATGTGATCTGATGATAGTGCCCATCTACTTCTAGTAAACTAGACGCCGGTGAATGTATGAGTCGGAATGAAAGGCGATGAAGCAGATCCATACCCAGGAGAACGTCTCCCGGGAAGTAAACTACCGTCGCAACACAGGTTCGATGGGTCAGCACAAAATCCGGGTGAAGTCTGAAGGTCAAATCAGCCTCACTACCACAGGCTAGTGGTCTGACCTCCTGAAGAGACGGGAGGTCTGCAGCACCGACCCCCGGTAGCATGTTGACATGGGCTTCCTTCACGATCGTCACTTCACCTCCGGTGTCGAGGAAACAGGCTGTGGTCTTCCCGTTGACCTGCAGACACACTAGAGGCCTGCCCTTCTGTGTCGTCAGTGATTCTTTCGTTCGCTCCCTGGGCTGGAGGACCGCCCGCGGGATGGGAGTTTGCCCGAGCGGCGCGGCTGAAAGGGACACAGGGCCACCAAATGCCCACTCTCGCCACAGCCATAGCATACCATCCTCAATAGCCGACATTGTGAAGTGTCGTGTCCCTCTCGTCGATGCACTTCACACCAGGCACAGCTGTTGTTCTCATGTGTGGATGGAATGCGGTGATGGCTGCCGTTGTCCCGTTTTCCGGGACTCCCATGCTGACGTCGAGAGCTTTCTAGGGAGTTGTTGCGACGTGACCATAAAGGATTTGGGACATCCATCTGTTGCCGGGTTGGTGGCGAGTCAAACGTGACATGCTTCTGTCGAGGTACTTGCTGCACTGTGCCAACCTGCTTGTTGTTTAGAGGTGTTGGAGTCATCTGTAGAGGGCCATCACTGTAAAACTCCAAGGGTGGTGTAATTTCCTCAGCATGTTGTACTGGAGATGCAAAACCTAGTGGCAACGGCTGACCCTGGTGTAATGATTGTGAAGGATAGAGCCCATGACTCGAACGGGTTGCACTTCGAATGGTAGGTAAGAATGTCTTGATGCCAACGGTGGCATCCCATGCTGCTTGACACTTGCGCCATCTGGCTAGTGGTTGCAAAGTCCAACAGGAGCAGCTGGTGCCATAACCAAGTGGGCAGCCCGGCAGTAAAGGTTCTCCTGAGAAGAGCTTCGATGTCTCCGACTTCATAGGGGTAATCTTTGGCGCCTTGGAGTATAGCCATCTCGACTGCTTGGAAGTAGTCAAGGGGCGACTGCCCAGGTATCATTTTCGACTGGGAAAGCATTTCAAAGAAATGCTCGGGCGTACTAACGCCCCTGAATTTGACCCTTAACTTTGCTTTAAAATCTTGCCAGGATGTTATGCCCTGGAACATGGGTCCAAGCAGCACCATCTGCGCATAGCCTCGTGCTCTCCCCCTTGCCATTCGTATCAAAGCCTCATCGGTGGCCGGCTGCGTGAGCATCTCTATGGTAGATATCCAAGCTTCCACCTCCCGGTTTCTCTGCAGAGCTTGTGAGGCAGGCGTCTCACCGTAGAACACTGGGATTTCATCTCGGCCACTCAAAGCTTGGGGTGCTGGCAGGTGCGGCTGGGTGAACACCCAAAGCATGAGTGGTGTAAACATACGAGGTGGGCTCCTGGGGTATTAAATGGGGAACTTGTGATGCGTTACTGTGACCCACGGGGAGTGGCTCTTCCCGCGCCGATGGCTGGCACCGGACATTCTCGCTTCTAGTAGCAGCTATCACTTCTTCTAGGACGGAAATACGACTTAGAGCAGCACTAAGCATATCATGAACATCTGGTGGTGGCTGTGGTGCTGCAGCTCGAGGGTCGCCACTATTTTGCGGTTCTTGCACGGGCGCATCCCCACCAGAGGCTTCCTCGACAGCCGGCGGGCAGGTAGGCGTCGTGGCACGTGACGAAGGAACCGAGCCCTGTTGGAGTTTCTACCCACCATCTTACGAGTTACCCTCTTCACAGCTTTTCTAAGAGCACGATTCGATGCACGGTTACGAGCAGGGAGCGGTCGTAGTTCGTAGGCGTGAATAGAGAGACCCGGCCCTGCTTCTCCGCAGCAGGAAACCAGATCGTCGCACCGTGGTCGAGTCACTGTGGTAGATGGGCTGCAATACAAGCACACTCATGCACCCATTCATTAGATCCAGGGCGCAAGGTCGAATCAAACGGAGTGGTGTACTCTGGCGTCCTCCTCTCAATCTGTGGACAATTAACAACGGTAGACACTGACACTCACAATTTACAAGAGCAAATTACATCTTAGCACATGAGTTCTTGATGTTGCAAAATAAATTTACAGTGCAATTACAATGTAAAACAATCACATGAATTATTAGTTACAAAACAGTGAAAAGACTACATAAAACCAAAAATTCTTATAACATGATCCTAGTAACGGACCTAATATTCTAAAAAAGAAGCTGACGATTAATTGCAATACTTACTTAATACAAAAATTAAAAACAGCCGCTACAATTGCAACATCCACACACCGCTGCATACCACCTGTGGCGTAGGGTCCGTACATGAGCGGCCCTTCACCCACTGAATGAGTTGGACTGTGACGGACCCCCCCCCCTTTTCAATAATCCTAGAGCTTATCAAAATAATATAAGACAAACGAAAATACGTACAAAGGGGCGTAAAAAATTTCATTAGAGCATAGAGAGGGGTTTAACCAGAGCCGAGGAATGAGTTGTAGGGCGAGACAAACATAAATAAAATAATAATAGATCTTGCACCTTTTATTTTATAGGAAGCTACACAATACCCCGTGGCCTTACCGGATTAATCCCCGATTAAAAGGGCTAACCATGAAAATACACGAATCCCGAATACTTATCTCGCAAGAGCTTGTTTTTTAAAAAATAGGTTCCTCTCAGTTGAGAGACTCTCGCCACAATCAAACTGGCCGAGAGGCGGGAGTTCGTGGGTCTTCAATCATATGGAAAGACATTATATTCATTTTGCTTATGTTATTAGTTTTGCTATACACATATACCCATGGAGATTTCTTGGCCATATTAAAAGTATAGATATTTTACTATATACTGTTGAACAATGTTTAAAATGTCTGGGGAAAATATATCTCGATAGGTGGCGCCCCTTCACAGCGAAAAACGACGAATGGGGTGTCTAAACTAGAAAATCGCGGCCCTCACGGGGACACTACATATGGCAAGATATGGAGTCCTTAGAAAAAAATAATACTGAAAATACAACATAGGTTCTTAGTATTACGAAAAAAGGGAAGGGATGCTGGTTATGGGCCATGAGCTGTCGCGCATGCTAGGGGTGACGATATGAAGCCCACGGCAGCGGGGCCCGGGCCACTATGAATACAACCCGGGAGAGAGGGCTTGCGCATCGGGAAGTAACCCATCGGCAAAGAGTTAAAGAGGCTTTCAGGTGTTGTACAGAAAAGGTTGGAGGAAGGAGAGGTAGAGGGAGTGAGTGGGATTGGTGTTGTGTCAGCTGTATGTTCATGTATATGTGTACACTGTACGAGTCATGTATGTACGTATGTTCAGTTTTATCTGTTTTCAGTAGGAATTCCAAAAATGTGTACATCAGCCAGATTACGAGATGGTATAAATTACTCTTGGGGATCAGTTTCATTGGCATAGGGGGTTAGACAGAGAGAAAAAAAATAGGATGGATGGATACCACAGAATGAGAATGAACCTGGGAAAGAGCGAGCATGCCGCCATTTTCTCTTCAGCAAGCAAACAAAAGTAAAGAGAGCAAAAAGAAGAAAAGCAATACCTAAATGAATCTGGCAGTCCTAACAAAAAATGTTCTACTGTAACACAAATTCTGACTAACCTAAATTTGTATTATAATAGAAAGGGGCAGATCTGGGTGTGGAGGGCTGGTGATCCATCAGGCAATAGCAGGAATTCCTTTGTGAGTGCCACTTCACTGGATTCCCAGACTTTGGCTAATGGTTAAGTAATGGTCACACTAGTCTTCTCTGTCTGGAGATCCCTAGATAGCCACACCAAGTGCCCGTCAGCTACAGAGCTGCAATATGCACAGTATCCCCCGCTGAGTAACATTGTCCCAGAGAAGACCAGTGTTCACAGTAACCTCCTGGATGAAGTACGCATCGAAGATAGCCATAGATTCTATGAATATTGAATTGAATTGCATTTAATTGAGTGAAAAAAAAGAAAAAAAGATCAAGAAAGAAGACACTAAACAGAAACGCCAATCCACCCATTGTATTGATTATCATACATCATACAGCTATGCCAACTACCCTGATACCCAATATTTCAACAGAAATAGAAAATCAGACAAAATACTTTCCATTAGCATATACCGCTATTTGTGTGATCAGTAATGTAAGAGAGACCTAATTATGTACGGATAAAGCTGAAGATGGGAGGAAGCAAATATTATATTGAAATTAAGAAAAATGTTAGTAGGTGTCGATTGTGACACATCCTTGCCAACCGTATCATTATACCCTGTGAAAAGCTAGATTTCTTGTTGATTTCATACATTATTGTTATTTTTAACTTTTTACTATTATGGTATTTATGGATGGTATTCATAATTGTTCTGTGATTCTTACTTTGTCCACCAGGACGTAAATAATGTTTGAAGTGAGCTCCATGTCTTCAGCTGTTGGAGTGGGTGTGTGTTTGCAATCCGTGATCAAATGTCTGGATAATCTTTTAGGCCTACAGACAGATTTCACGGATTGTGATAGTGATCAGTGCAAGTACAGTGATAATAGAAGAATTAGCCTGCGTTGTCACAAGGTGTGTGTGTGTGTGTGTGTGTGTGTGTGTGTGTGTGTGTGTGTGTGTGTGTGTGTTTTGTGGCAACCCTAGACATACAAAATTCCGGAAAAAGAAGTTACTTTTTCTGAATTTCACACAAGTCGATAAGTCTATAACTTACTCATATCGAGTGAACAAGTATTTTATGCACTGCTTAAGAGGCAAAGAACCATTTTATGCACTTTTAAGATAGAATTTTGTATTGAAAATTATGATGTGAGGCTAGTTAATGAAAATATAAATCCCTATTTGATACATGTATCGAAGTGTGGGGGATTTCGGGAATGCAACAGAAGTTATGTTATGTCCCTTATCTTTATGAACATGAAGTAACCATAATATTAGTTTTTATTTACTTTTTTTTTGTATTTCTCTGTACTGAACATGAAATGAAATTAACCATTTTCATAAACGCTCTAATAATTAAAGTTTAGAAAAAGGACAGTATTTTTTTCTATTCTATCCACATTGTCCGCCCCATGCTTTAATAGCATTAAAATAATTATTTTCTGGGGCTTCTAGGTGGCATCAACATACTTTATTTCACTGGATGGATTTTGATCAGTATTAACTTGGCCCCTGCCAAAGAGAAAATAAAGAAAGTTACAGAACCATAAGAATTCAAAATCCACCTCCTTCACAGCCTGGCTATGACTCCAAAAAGGATGCTGCTTTCAGGGACTACAAACTGGCAGTATCCATATTTTAAAACTAGGCAGACAAATAGTTTATTTGTACAGCCATACAGGTATAATAATTACAGTCAACCTTTCAAGAGTAAAACAATAAAGGAAAAGAATTAGTGTGATCTGATCATATAGCTTCATAGCAGTGTGTGTGTGTGTGAGAGAGAGATATGTTTGGACTAGAGATTATCCAAATGCTTCTTCGCCCCAGGAAGTTCTGGCTAGAGGATGTCTCAGAGCGAGGAGAGGCCAGTCCCAGTGCTGAACCACAGCGCCCCTCGAGCCTGACCCTGGCACCTTCACCAGCCAGGGAGGGCCACTTCAGCGATGCCATTGAGACCCTCCAGCTGCTATCCACGGCATTCTCTCCAAGGGACAAACTAGCCGTCATCCAGAAGACTTTCGAGTGCATAAACGAGGTCTGTCTGTTCTTTCATAATTACAAAAGGGAATGGCTCAAATATTGAAAATGGCACTATAGAAGGTAAGTACTAGTAAGCACCATTATGTTTGTCTTGGCAGCGCGCTGTGGCACGTCTGGGGAGGATGTTCCAGTGGACAATGGACGACCTTTTCCCTGTGATGCAGTTTGTGGTTGTGCGTTCCCGCATCCAGCACTTGGGGGCTGAGATCCGCCTTGTTGAGGATTTACTTGATGATGGCGGTGGTGGTGGCGCCAGCAGCTGGAGCCTGCTTGGAGAACTCGGCCTTATGTTCACCACACTTAAAGTAAGCTGTACAGAGTCTCAGATATTTTGTCAGCAAGATTTAGTCTTTATTTTATTTACATTTTTCTACAGCATATCAAGTTGTTATCTTCTTTTAAGTGTTTATTGTATGTGCTTTTTTATATATATTTATGTATGTGTGTGTTTTTGTTTGTATGTGTGTATATATACATATCATCAAGGGGCTAGCGCCGATAGGGCGCATGGCAGCATCCACTCTTTGCTTCCAGCCACGAGGGTCCCTCATGGCAAGTCTCCAGGCAGGCCCTCGGACCATCTCTAATTCCTCGCGACAGGTCTCATCGAGCTGCCCAAGCCATGACCTCCTGGGTTGTCTCATGGGCCTCCTCCACCCAGGATTGTCTCACAGAGAGACATCCTGATTGGCAGAATCGTCCACAGGAAGGCGAGCTAGATGCCCATATAGTCTGAGTTGGCGATCCCGGTTATGCAAGTAACAGGTCCCTTGCCAGTCTCACAGTGTAAATGTCCTGCCAACTGTGCCCCATAATATGGCGAACAAAAGTTACAAAAGGCATCAAGATGACTCCAAGGCAGTAGATAGCATCCTGGCAGTATCAAGGCCTTGTAGACACGTAGCTTGGTCCTTCTGCATAGGTACCGACATCTCCAAGTGCTCTTGTTGATCGAGTTCATGGCTCCTGTTGCCAGGCCAATCCATCAGCTGTCTTCTTAATCTGACAGCCCAGAGAAATGGACTATGCTCCCAAGGTATGCAAAACTCTCTGTGACTTCAACGTCCTCACCACAAGCATGGATCGACTGAATGGGTTCCCCTAACAGGCCCCCAAAATCCTGAACCTTGATCTTGGTCCAGGAGACCTCTAGGCATAGGGCTGTCGCCTCATTGTAAAATGCATCAAGAGCCGCCACCAAGTGATTCCAAGGGCTCAGATAGAGTGGCCAAACATCATGGCAAAGGTCAAGGTCTGAGACATGATATGCCCAGGGTTGCTCACACTTGACTTTGGCTAGTAGCTCTACCCATTATCCAGTCCATGTAGGTGTTGAAAAGTGTTGGTGCAAGGACACAGCCTTGCCTCACCTCTGAATTAACAGGGAGGAAGTTTGACAGGCCCACCACACTTTACAGCACTTTCAGTACCCGGTATATAGGCTTGTTATTAGGCCAATAATCGGTGTCGGAATTCCCCAGAGTCTCAGGATCAACTATAGCAATTCACGATGCAATTATGAAAAAGACGAAAAATGGAGAAAGTCAGGATGAAAAGGATGGAGACAAGTGGAAAAAAAATAATGAAAAGAAAATAATACGGAGAGGGAGGAAGAAGAGAGTGGGAAGGAAGAGAAAGGAAGAAAAGAGAGGGAATAGAGAGGAAATAAGAAGAAGGAATATGGACAGATAGACAGAGAGGGAAGGAAAAATGAAGATGGGCAGCTAGGTAGAGAGCGAAGGGCATCAGCGACAGAAAGGCACTTCAGACAGACGTGATAACATCTGACATCCAATAAGAAACATCCCGGGGTAGAGTGTTATCAATGGGTCTAAGTTAGAGTGATAACCTTCACAGTAATTCTGATAACCTGTCTGACCCCCTCCATCTCTCCATCAAGCTCTCGATCTCGGTAATGATCAATTATGCCTATAAAACTCGCAGCTGCAATGATGCAACAAGTGCAGCCGCAGATGAGTTTTCCATCCTAGATTTACAACCTGGTTCTTCCTGAATGCCCTTGAATATTTTCTAGTTGGTACAACCCCTCTGGAGAAGCCACAACCACAGCTTGCAAGGGGCGTAGACTTTCCCCACTGCTCGTGGTCCAAAACTCTACGGTCGTGCCACTCCACTTCGATAACATTCCCAATTTTCATTTTCAACCCAAATATTTGAACATTTTGATCAGATTCATAAAATAGTAGCCTGATGTTTTAAAACACCAACGTATCCCAGAGCCGTTGTTTACCATACATATAGTTTAAAAGAATGTCATGCAGATTTTGTTTGTGTTTTGCCTGGTGAGACGCACTCGACCGTAGGCGAGACTTGAAATGACTGGCATAACGGAGGCTATGGTGTCACTGTGGCCGGAGTGGGCGACAAAGCGCACCGGGCAGAGGCTCCAAAAAGTCGCACCATCTCCGCTTCCCTTCAACACTGTAATCAGTAGCATTCTCATCTGGTGGAAGAGGAGACACACACACACTCTCTCTCTCTGTCTCTCTCACACGCACAATAAATAAATATATAAAAATAACACCTGCAAGGGCCGCCACTACATCAAAAGCGATCCTCCGCCGCCCGAGACTGGGCAAACCACAAAGCATATTCTTCCAAGATGCAAACAAGACTGCTCAATCTCCTCGAGGGATAGTAGTCTCACCTTACACTTGGCTGTGAGGACACCCCACTTTACGGATGAGAGCCAGTGAGGTAACCATTACTATTCACGACAAACTGCTGAACTGACTCACCCCTTTCCCCACCCCTCCCCTCACATAAGCCCAAATGTCCCTTCCCGCTCCTCTACCCCTCCCCCTCTCCCTTCCCCCCGGCCATGTACCGCGGCTTTCTTTATGGCGAGTGGCCATAAGAGAATGGGAAGATAAGGGAGAGAAAAAAAATGAGAACAAGCAAACGCTTTCTTGAGGTCGATGTGGGCTGCAAGCAACCCACAACTAAATTCACGATGGAGTTCCACAATTACTCGAAGTGCTAATATGTGGTCTATTGTGGACTTGCCGGGATTGAATCCAGACTGCCGCGATCTCTGGTGCCTTAGTAGGTAATGGCGGATCTGTTTCACATGAATGTAGAGAAAACTTTGCCTGCTATGCTGAGCAGTGTAAAGTCACAATAGTTGTTACATTCCCAATGATCCCCATTCACCTTCCAGAGTGGGATGACCATGCCCCTCAACAGGTCAAGGGGAATGGTACCAGACTGCCAGATGGCAGTCAAGACTACATGCAAGCCCCGTGCCATAGGTTCACCCCCAGCCTTTAGAAGTTCAGCAGGGATACATATGGCTGCAGCTTTTTCCCACTCTTCAGCTTGGAAATCGCCACCCTAACCTCCATTAGGGTAGGAGGTTCCTCACTGATAGGTGGGTCCGGCACAGGCATTGTGATATAACTTGCATCCAAGCTAACTGTTGGAGGGCTTGGTACAATTGCTCAAAATACTCAGCCCAACATTCACGAACCCCAACATGATATGAGATGATCTGTCCATCCACTGAGCAGACTGCAGTCATCTGCAAGGAAAGCCTACAGTTCAGCTATCTCAGGGCTTGGTAGGCAGGGCAAAGGC
>NC_051423.1:13536156-13537684 GCF_015228065.2 Penaeus monodon | reverse complement strand
TGAAAACGAAAAGTCAGGTTCATATCCGATAATGCTACAGAAAATAGCAGAAGCTAGTAATAAAAAATGTGTGAAAACGAAACACATTGTCATCGAAAAATTAAATAATCGAAACATTAATGACCAACATTTATCATAAGTATCACATTAATAATCTAAGAAAGAATAACTAAATGTATATATATAAATGTATATCAGTATAAATAAATTGTACAATATGAAAAAAAATATATATATATATGTCGATAACGAAAAGGAAATTGATAATTCAAGTAATCAAAATTCCAAATTATTTGAAAAAAAATAATAATGATAAAAAAATTAATAAACGAAATTTGAAAATAGTTGAATAAGGCATTTCACACACAGGTCAAAAGAGGGGAGAAAATGGCATAATTTGACTTGAATTGACCTGGGGTACTAAATGTTAACTGATCTATAATTAAAATAAACGAGTAAAACATTTGTGTACACAAAACTTATTTACTGTATTTGTAATATGAAAAATACAAATAAAACAAAACACATCGTACGTGTAAATGTATACAAGACAAGGAAAGAAAAAAATTAATATTTGGAAATTAACACCAAGATGGCGAATTGATAATGTACTATGGATATCACATGGATAAAAAAGGTCAGGGAGACAGTTTACGCGCGGTCAAAATTCGGTCTTGAAAGGCAAGTGTGAAGACAGCCGAAAATCACACTTAAAAAATACAACTCACTTATATTAATTCATTTGTTTAACTGAAATTAACCTTTAAACAAGTATCACGACACAAGAATATTAAAACCCTAGTGACCTTAGTAGAAATATGAAAATAGGTAGAGAGGGAGGGAGAAATGTGGAAGGAGGGGGTTTAAGGAGAGAGAGAAGTTAGGAACAAGGGTAGGTGGGGAGGTGTGGAGAAAGAAAATAAAATGTTTGTTTGTGGACAATTTCACCATTTTCACGTTATTTCAATAATATTCCCACTAATTTATCGTAAAACCGAGATGAAATAAATATATTGGTCAATAACAGACGAAATTTATGTCAATAAGGCACCGGTTAACGCAATGGGAATATTGATAAGAAAATATACCGAGAATATGACCACGCAGGCATAGAGCACTCGAGAAAAAAAAATGAAAGATAAGCCACGCATGAATATACCTACATAATACTTAGTATACCATGACCGAGTTAGAGAAAAACACGCCTCTCTTCTCTCTCCTATCTCCTCTCTTCCTCTCTCTCTCTCTCTCTCTCTCTCTCTCTCTCTCTCTCTCTCTCTCTCTCTCTCTCTCTCTCTCTCTCCTCTCTCTCTCTCTCTCTCTCCTCCTCTCTCTCTCTCTCTCTCTCTCTCTCTCTCTCTCTCTCTCTCTCTCTCTCTCTCTCTCTCTCTCTCTCTCTCTCTCTCTCTCTCTCTCTCTCTCTCTCTTCTCTCTCTCTCTCTCTCTCTCTCTCTTCTCTCTCTCTCTTCTCTCTCTCTTCTCTTCTCTCTCTCTCTCTCTCTCTCTCTTCTCTCTCTCTCTCTCTCTC
>NC_051423.1:13528656-13531156 GCF_015228065.2 Penaeus monodon | reverse complement strand
CAGGGGGATTTGGAGTGAGAGTTCCCTTCTCCAAGCCTTTGCCTGAAGAGGAATACCCTACAAGGCAGCAGAGGGATGCAGTTTAACGTCATACCCAGGACAATATGCCAAACTCGCATCTGTGGCAGACAATTGCCCCCGGCGAGATATTCGCATTGTTCTGGGCGACTTCACTGCGGTATCTGGCTGTGGCCTAGCTGGCTATGAGATGTCTGTCAGCCCCCATGGCTCGGGAGCTGATCCCAGCAGCGAGAACAGCCTCCTTCTCCGGGACTTTGCTAGGTCCCAGAGAATGAGGATCTCTGGCTCCTGGTTAGGTTAGGAGCTCCAACCCACATCACTGGATGTGGTATAGCAATATAGGTACATTGGCCAAGGAGATCGACCACATTCTTGTTAGCACGCAATGGAGGATCCTCCAGAACTGCAGAGTTTACTGGAATGCAGAGTTCTGTGGCTACCCTAATGGTCCACTTCAAAACTCCCTGTCCCTCCAGTGGCCACTCTAAGGTGTTTCACTTGGACAGACTAAGGGAGGAGGAGTGTGCCATTGCAGTCACTGACGGATTCACAGAACTCAACAACCTGATGGACCCATTTGCTCTGTGGGAGTTTTTCAAGCCCAAAACTCTTGAAGCAGCCCAGGAGTCCATTGACATACGCCCAAGGGCAAGGCAGAATTCCATCTCCCTGGACATTGGAGGCCACTGAAACATGTCGCATGGCTTGGCTGAATGGCATTCAGGTCTTGTGTCACTCCTTGGTGCATAGGGTTCGGATACTGCTGAGAAGGGACAAGGAACAGGTCATCAGGAATCTTACTGAGAAGGTTGAAGGCCATTTCTTGGTAAACGAGCTACGCCCTGAATTCTAAACCCTCCTCGCAGATCAGTGGATGGACGGATCATCTCAGATCATATTGGGGTTTTTGAACGTTGAGCTGAGTATTTTGAGCAGTTGTACCAGGTAGACCCTCCAACAATTAGCTTGGATGCAAGCTATGTCACAATAGCTGTGCTGGACCCACCCATCAGCGAGGAATCTCCTACCCTAATGAAGGTTAGGTTGGCGATTTCCAAGCTGAAGAGTGGGAAAGCTGCAGGCATATGTGATATCCCTGCTGAACTTCTAAAGGCTGGGGGTGAACTTATGGCTTGGGGCTTGCATACAGTCTTGACTGCCATCTGGCAGTCTGGTACCATTCCCCCTGACCTGTTGAGGGGCATGATCATCCATCTCAGGAAGGGGAAAGTGGATCATTGGGATTGTAGCAACTACCATGGAATTACACTGCTCAGCATACCAGGCAAAGTTTTCTCCCACTTTCTTCTGAAATGGATCCACAATCACCTACTGAGGTATCAGAGACTGGAGCAGTCTGGATTCACTTTTGGCAAGTCCACAATAGTCCAAATACTAGCACTTCAAGTAATTGTGGAATGCCATTGTGAGTTTGGTCATTGGTTGTCAATTATTAGCCCAACTGCAAGCCTTTTTACCTGTACTGCTGTAAAGTGTGGTGTGGGTCTGTCAAACTTCTTCCCTGTTAATTCAGGGGTGAGGCAAGGCTGTGTCCTTGCACCAACACTTTTCAACACCTGTATGGACTGGATAATGGGCAGAGCTACTAGCCAAAGTCAGTGTGTAGCAACACTTGGTAATATCAAGATCTCAGACCTTGACTTTGCCGATGATGTTGCTATCCTATCTGAGTCCCTGGAGTCACTGGTGGCGGCTCTTGATGCATTTAGCAATGAGGCAAAGATCTTAGGCCTAGAGGTCTCCTAGACCAAAACCAAGATTCAGGACTTTGAGGGCCTGTTAGGGGAACCCGTTCAGGTGATCCATGCTTGCGACGAGGACGCTGAAGTTACAGAGAGTTTTACATACCTTGGTAGTGTAGTCCATATCTCTGGGCTGTCAGACCAAGAAGTCAACAGATGGATTGGTTTTGCAACAGGAGCCATGAACTCGATCAACAAGAGCATTTGAAGATGTCTGTACCTATGCAGATGGACCAAGCTACATGTCTTCAAGGCCTTGATACTGCCAGTTTTGCTCTGTGGAAGTGAAACCTAGACGCTGTCTAGATGCCTTTTGTAACAAGTCCCTTCACTGGATCATGGGTAACAGTTGGCAGGACCATGTGTCCAACTGACGGTTACACCGTGAGACTGTCATGGGACAAGACCTGTCGCGAGGAATTAGAGATGGGCCGAGGGCCTCCCTGTAGACTCGCCACAAGGGACTCTCGTGGTTGGAAGCGAAGGGTGGATGCGGCCATGCGCCCCTGTCGGCGTTAGCCTTGATGATATGTATATAAATATATATATACATACATATGTATATATATAAATATATATATATATATATATATATATATATATATATATATATATGTGTATATATATTATATTAATTATATATATATATATATATATATATATATATATATATATATATATATATATATATGTATGTATACATATATTGTGTGTAA
>NC_051423.1:13518656-13521156 GCF_015228065.2 Penaeus monodon | reverse complement strand
CATACATACATACATGCATACATACATACATACATACATACATACATACATATATCCATGTGTGCATATATAATATCTATGTGTTTGTGTGTGTTTGTTTTTGCTACTGTTATTCCATAACTCCAGAAATTACTAGCAGGATGGTTTAAGGAGCGTAAACATCAAAAGTGCAAGAACCGATTCTCAAAACGTGTTGTATGATAGCTGATGTATTAACAAAAAATACTGTTCATTTTGCTGAAATGGAATTTCATCTTGTTCTCTACATTTATCTGTCAAATATGCAATATGTGTGTGTTTGTCCGTGTGTGTGTGTGTGTGTGTGTTTGTATAATGCAACATATGTGTTATATATATATACACATACATACATATTATTATTATATATATATATATATATATATATATATATATATATATATATATATATATATATATATATATATATATATATATTTATATATATATATTTATATATATATATATATATATATATATATATTTTATATATATATTTATATATATATATATAAAATGACCATTCTTTTCATGTCACAGACAGCTCATTTACAATATTATTGTTTTTGCCATGTCCTTGGGAACGTAATGTTCACAAAGTAACATCGTTGCCCACAGCGTTTTGGTCGCATTGAAGCACAATTCTGTGTATAGAGCAGTGTTAGGCTGCCAAAATTGTAAATTTGTTTGTTTCTCTGATTTTGCTGCCTGTACTGTTTGCTTGTTCTGATGGTTCACTGCTCATAATGGAAACCCCACCCTTGCCATGGGGGGAGAGGAGCCTGATGACCGGGGCACAAGGCAGCCAAATCCCTGGTTGCTAGGGAGCCCATCACCTAGGCAGAGGGGCAGTCGGACCCAGACTACAATGGGGTTTGCTTCCTTGGGCGGAGGTCCGCACGTGGTCCTGGGCGGAGAGGAACCCATCACCCTGGGCCGAGGGTCCCCTGCTACCCTGCTACTCTGGGGACAAAGCTCAGGAAAGCTCCCTGAGGGAGCACCAGGGAAGCCCCTTGGCTGACCCCTTACTACCTAGGGGAGGCAGTCAGGTTTCCCTTTGACCTTGCAGACCCATTGGTAGCCATGGATGATGGTGTTTTGGCTGCTGCGGAGAAAACACGAAATGGGTCTGGATACCACAGCGTTTGAACACTTCTATACAGGCAATCATGGTAGCAAACTTGTTCAGGTATAGGTACTACTTTGTAGAACCCTGGAAAAAATATCAATGAAAACAAGTAACAATTGTTGTTAATACCAAAAAAAATGAGAGTGTGGTATTTTTTAATGTGCTTCTTTACTCTTGAGGCCAATTGAGGAAGAAATAATGTGAATGAGATTTAATGCTGTTGATACAATGAAAGACCGTTCTTAAGGGATATTTTCTTTTGTAGGAATATGCGGTCTTGTGGGTAGAAGTACTGAGAGATTACCTTCTAATAGATTAATGGCTTAACTATCCATGATTACTTCCCAATCCTGTCATTGCGTTCGCTTCTGCAGGAAGCAGGGAAGGGTCAAGCAGTCTTTCCACCCTCGACTTGCAGTCAGGTTTCGTTTAGGTTGATCTAAGAAATTCACTTATAACATTCTCTTGCCTTATGGATATTGTCATGGCTGGATTAGTCTGTTTATATCTTGACTTAATAGTTGTTTCTAAAGATATCAAGGAATATGTGGTAAAGTTGATAAAAAAATGAAGAGGTTATCTGTTGCCGGCTTAACCATTAACCCCAAGAAATGCGTGTTTTTCCATCGGCGAATAGAGTACTTAGGATACACAATATTAAGCAAATTTAGTCCTTTGGCTTAGCTGGATTTTTTCGACCCATCATAAGAGCTTTTACTAAAATTGTTCACCCCCTTACCAAGCTTTTATGCAAAGATATCTCTTTCATTTGGTCCGATGAACAGCAACTTGCATTGATACCTCAAAATCATATCTTATACAAGCTCCTGTTTTAGATTTTTCTGACTTCAATAAGCCTTAGTAACAGATGCCTCATGTGCAGGTTTAGGAGCCGCCCTAATCCAAAAGATCAAGGATCGTCCCCAGCCTATTGCATATGCTAGTAGAAAGCAAAATGCCACAGAGAAATGTTATAGTGACATGTAAGTACTGGTCATTGTATGGTCAGTAAAACATTTTAATAATACTGGGGTACTATATATTGTAAAGTAAAGTCTTGATGGACCACATTATCTTCTTACAGAATCTGTCCCCTAACTGACAACAAGCAAGGTGGATTGACACATTATTAGAATTTAACCCTTTGCCATGGTATGCCTGGACTAGCTGCCGGGTGGCATGTACGTACATGCCATGGCATGCCTGGACTATCTGCCGGGTGGCATGTACATACATGCCATGGTGCGCATGTATTCCGGGGGCATGTATGGCCATGCCATGAGTTTCTTTTGTTACAATTACGGCAAAATATTATTTTTTGACACTGAAAATGTGATTGAGTAGTTTTTAACA
>NC_051423.1:13514202-13518556 GCF_015228065.2 Penaeus monodon | reverse complement strand
CCAAGCATCAATGCCAGTGGCCTCCTGCGCTTGCTCTTGAACTTTTTCACACTTGAGGAACTCCCATGGTGAACCCACAGGCACACTCCCCCTCCCTCAGTTTGTCCAAGTGAAACACCTTAGAATGGCCACTAGAGGGACGGGGAATTTTGAAGTGGACCTGTAGGGTAGCCACAACCAGCCTATGGTCAGTGTCACAGAACTCCGTTCTGGAGGATCCTCCATCGTGTGCTAACAAGAAAGTGGCAACTGTGCCCGTATCACAATACATGTCCAGCAATGTGGGTTGGAGCACTGATACCAGGAGCCAGAGATCTGGAACCTAGCAAAGTCCCAGAGAAGGAGGCTGTTCTCGCTGCTGATATCAGCTCCCAAGCCAGAGGGTGTGGGGGGGGGGGGCCGACAGACATCTCATAGCCAGGTCAATCGCAGCTGGATACTGCTTTGAAGTCGCCCAGAATAATGTGCATATCTCGCCGGGGGCAATTGTCTGCCACGAATGAGAGTTTGGCATAGAAAGCCTCTGTCACAGAGTTTGCAAACATCAGTAGGAGTGTATACAGCAATAAAAGACATAAAGCCAAAAGCATGCTTCAGTCTCAATGCCATAATACGCTCATCAACCGGTGTTACCTCAACTACCTGGCTGAGGTCGGCTGGAGATGGCTATGGCTACTCCCTGGAGGGGATAACCATCGCTGCAGCCCAACCAATAGTAGTTGTACCCACCCATACTGTTTGTGCTGCTACCAGGTCTTCTCACCTCTGAGAGGGCAGCCACCTCAACTCCCAACTGCTCCAATTCCCTTGATAGCAGAGGTAACTGCTCATCCTGCTGCAAGGATCAGATGTTCCAAGCACCTATCCGGATAGCTCACCTGAGGTTAAGCCTCAGGTGGTCACTTTGGGTGCATGCCACCTCTGCCACTCCCGCCAATGCTGCCCCAAATAAAGGGGGTCGGCAGGCTGTTGGGCCCCCCGTCCGCCTATGGAGTTCCTGAGGGCTTTGCCCCACAAGTTTCGTGGTGGGTTGGCACCTGCCAGGGCGCAAGCAGGACATGTGAATCTTATTCCCATCCTGTGCCCCAACATTTGCCCTCCCAACGGAACCCACAGCCCTTGCTTGTTTGGTTACAGGGACAGCACCCCTCTCCCCAGCTTATCCATTTACTTTTGGCATTGCCACTGAGTTATCTGGGGGAGAGAGCTTGCAAGGCCCACCTCCCCCAAGCCACCCAAATACCCCAGGGTGGCTAAGGGTGGCCTCTGGGGCCTCCTGCAGCTCACATACCTTCTCGCTTGCAGCTGCCGCTGCTGGCTATCCAATTGCGAAAAAGGGGCCAGCTCTGCATTAGCCTCCCCTGCCAGTTCACAGCCTCTCTGTCATCTAGACTTCTGAAGTGCCTCCTTGTGACCACCCATGGAAACTGGGCACCTTGTCCCAGGCTAAACTATGGAGGATCAAGGAGCAGCAGGAAACCCCAGAGATACAGGGCCATGGCCCACTGGGGTGTGGACATACCCTAGCTTCATACCAACTCCTGCCTCTTAGCCATCCTGGTGTTAATGAGTGGCTCAGGGGAGGTGGGCCATGCCAGCCCTCCTCCCCTCAGACAACTCATCAAGAGCATATCTAATAAATGGATATGCTGGGGGGAGGGGTGCTGTCCCTCCCACCCAGCAAGCGAGGTGGGCTATGGGTCTCATTGGGAGGGCTAATGTTGGGGTGCAGGATGAGAACGAGAGTTACTTGTCCTGCCTTTGCCAACCCAGTATGAGGCCTATGGGGCAAAGCCCAAGGGAACCCCACAGGCAGATGTTGGGCCCCCCTGCCTTTTATTTGCATAATCTGGGATTGCCAAGTCAGGCTATATGGATATATGGATGACCCTGCCCAGCAGGATGTCTCTCTGTGAGACAATCCTGGGTGGAGGGGACCCGTGGGACGACCTAAGAGGTCATGGCTTGGGCAGCTCGACGAGACCTGTCGCGAGAAGTTAGAGATGGGCTGAGGGCCTGCGTGGAGAGTCGCCATGAGGGATCCTCATGGCTGGAAGCGAATGGTGGATACAGCCATGCGCCCCCATCAACGTTAGCCCCATGACGATGATGATTATATATATATGTATGCATGTATGTGTGTGTGTGTGGTGTGTGTATGAATATGTATATGTATATATACATATACTTATACATATACATATACATACATTTGCATACATACATATATATACATTCACATATATACATGCACACATTTATCACCTATACACATATGTGTACACATATTGTAAGGTTCACATCTATCAGCGATAGAGGAGCCCAGGGCTCCTTGAGGTAGGATAGGCTTAGGGACCAAGTTTGAAGAGACAGAGTGGGTCCCGTTCACTCCTCGTGAGGAAAGAAAGTAAACAAACATGAAGCCAAAAAGGGAATGGCCAAACTTTCAGGTCCTGCGTAAATAGATTGACTATTACTTTCACAGATATTTACTGGGCAGTGCTTGAAAACGGTCAGAGTCCTTTTCATACATAACATAAGCAAATAGTAGTGGTAAGCGGAGAGATAAGAGCAGTAGTAGTCGTAGTAGTAGTATTGGTAAAAGCAGTAGTAGTAGTAGTGGTAGAGTAGATCAGGTAAAAGCAACAAAAATAGTAAAAGCGAAAGTAAAATAACTCTAAAACACGATGGCAGTAAGCAGTAGCTAAAACAGATTAAAAACTTTACTGAGATCGTAAAACAGAGATTGAGTAAAAGCAGAAGTAAAAGTAATAAAACAGTAAAAGCAGAGAGGATGGTGATAAAACACAAATAAAGCGCATGTAAAAGCAATAAATAAGAACAACAATACAAACTTACTGAAATCTTCATTAAAAAGAGATAATAAAAGTAAAATGAAGCTAGCAGTGACTAAAATACGTCCTTGAAGAGGCTCAGCATGTAAATCGTGGCAACAGAAAATCCTCTCAGTACGGTTATACTAAAAAAAAATAATAATAAGTAAATAATAATAATAATAATATATGTAACTAATGCCTTATTGATTAATTGACTATTTATTGTCGTCCAGCACAAATACGACCTTATTTACAATAAAATACAAACGAAATAAAAAGCGTGATAAAACCATTAGGCAATAAAATATACACATAAAAAGCAAAGACACCATGATGATACAAAAAACGCATGTCAATAAAATCAAAATTAAAGCACAGGACAAGAAAGACCCAAGTAATAAAAAAAATCTAGATAAATATATAAAACGATAAAATAAGTAATCAAAAATCACAATACAAGAGTTAAACATAACTAAATAAATATATATACATATATATATGTGTGTGTGTGTGTGTGTGTGTGTGTGTGTGTGTGTGTGTGTGTGTGTGTGTGTGTGTGTGTGTGTGTGTGTGTGTGTGTGTGTGTGTGTGCTTGGCAGAAAATGACGTGTCATGTGAAAATAAGTTAAACCTAAAATAAAGTGACTCCAAGACTCAATGATAAAACGCAAGACTTAAAAACAAATTAAGTATAATATACAAAAGCAGAACTGTTATGAAGCAACACAAACACAGTAGTTAAAATAATTTTAAGGGAGAGCAATACAAAATGGGCACCGGGATAACTATAGTAGTACCGCGTAGGGGAAACGTGGTGCCATACGAAGTTAAATGCGAGTGCAACTGGAGTGCGTCGCCCTCATCTCTGCATCGCAGACCACATCTGCAATATACACACACACACACACACACACACACGCGCGCGCACACACACACACACACACACACACACACACACACACACACACACACACACACATACACACGCACACATACACACGCACACATACCACACACAACACACACACAACACACACACACACACAACACACACACACCACAACACACACACACACACACACACACACACACACACACACACACACAACACAACACCACACACAACACAACACACACACACAACACACACACACACAACACAACACCACACACACACACACCACCACACACACACACACACAACACACACACCACACACACACACACACACACACACACACA
This sequence comes from Penaeus monodon, assembly GCF_015228065.2. Classification (NCBI taxonomy): domain Eukaryota; kingdom Metazoa; phylum Arthropoda; class Malacostraca; order Decapoda; family Penaeidae; genus Penaeus; species Penaeus monodon. The sequence goes on along the minus strand of NC_051423.1, from coordinate 13,514,477 downwards.
CAACACACACACACACACACACACACACACACACACACACACACCACACACACACCAACACACACACACACACACACACACACACAACACACACACACACACACACACACACCACACACACACCACACACACACACAACACACACACACACACACAACCCCACACACACACACCACACACACACACACACACACACACACACACACACACACACAACACACACACACACACCACAACACACACCACACACCACACACACACACACACCACAACAC
>NC_051423.1:13501702-13511702 GCF_015228065.2 Penaeus monodon | reverse complement strand
TTTCCCTCTCTTCAGCAACCCTTCTACTATCCACTCCCTATGGTGTGAAAGCCGTGTTGAAAGGATGAAAGGCTAACTTTGTGCCCATCCCTCAAGGTGCCATGGGCACGGTATTCCCGTTTAGTCGTTTAGCCTTACCCCTCAAGGGGACCGAGAGGTGGACTTTCCTCTCTCCAACATACTCTAGTCTTACCATGCCTAGTAATAAATATTATATACCCTTATTAGGGGCAATGAGGTTTGCCCATTCAAGTACACAAAGTTTCCTTTTGCAGCCTTTCCTGCTGAACCTCCTCCCACCGTCAATACTTGTACCAGAACTGTCTCTGTCTCTCTAACAAACTGCCCTGTCTCTAACAAAAATTGGTCAAGATTGTGTGAAGAAGACTTTCTCATCTGCCTCGTGGACTGTGATATAGTATCACCTGCACCAATATTGCCAGGATTACCTTCCGTAGACATGACCTCCCCCAGTGATGTGTATATTGGCTGAGAGTCTGTCTCGGTCTGACCATATCAACCTCCCCCTCGTCATTGTCAGAATTATTGGCATCTCAGCCACACTGCTCTGTACAACCGCGCATGCGTGCCAATTGTGGCGGCCTCCATAATGTATTTTATAGGGGCTGCCCCACCTACAAGTTTGAGTCTCAGGTGGCCACTCTCAGATTCAGGCTTGGCCAGACAAGAAGCACGTTGACGAGGTTTTTCTCATACTCCCTACTCTAATAATGTCACTCGCTCTGCCCCTCCCCCTCCCTCCCAAGATGTTCCTACGCCCTCCCCTATACCAATTCCTCCTCCATGTTACATTCCCACTTCTACAGTCTAAATGTTCCACCCCCTCTACCACACACCTCTACCTCCCTCTGCCCATACTCCCCAGACACCGGTTTCCTCTTCCCCCCTTATAAGAAAAACTTAATTTCTCAAAACTCTCCAACCAACTCCATTGCAGAAATTCTTGAAGATATACAAAGTTGTCTACTCGAGTCCCAAATAGACGAAGTGGCGAAGTTTGGTATGTGCAAAGGGATATAACTCTTAGTAGTCATATTCTTGTTAGTGACCACAGAAGAGGGTTCGATCTAGAGCAGATATTGCATCATCAAATATACTCGGCTCGTCTTCTCATGCCACAAGCTATAAGGAAGTACATACCTTGTCCAAGCGGCGTACACATCTTCAGTCCGAAATCTAATGTAGAGTGTGTTTTTGAGTGTCTGACATGGGACAAAAGTATGTAGATTGGGCAGGGTAAACAGAAAGAACATAGTATCATACGTCAGCGTTAGTGCAAAATGTGCAAGGTGCATTAAATTCGACCTCGAGAAACATGGGACTGTCTAAACAAGTTAGAAAATAAAAACAGTAGTATATACGTATAGTTCCTGCAAAAGGGTGTAGCAAACAGCGACAGGTAGTACATTTACAAGTGTGCAGAGGAAAATCCAATAAGAAATATAGAGACGTGGTCCATCTTTTGTTATTAAACAATGAACATTGCACGCTCTTAAAAAAGGTTAATCAGTTTGTTGACACATTCTCGCAAAGAGGGAGAAGTACTTTTAAGTATTCTTGTTGCACTTGCCACGCACCTTTCCAACGCAGAAGATCGCTGAAAATCACATGGGCAGGTGTACAAACCCTTAGACAAATACCCACCTCATGGGAGTCAAATGATATTTAGAAATTGGGCAAGATCGTATAGTCCTTCGCCTTATATTTTTATGATTTTTGAGGCTCAATTGGAGACTGACCGTACATCCCAGACCAAACACCACCCCAAGCAACCTCCTTTTTCCCATTTAATAAAAAAAACCTTTCAGGGAAACGGTTAAGCCGCATGTACCCCGGGCCCATCGACTCAGGCTGCCCAGCTTTGGGCATGGACAAGCCCGGGGGCAAGGACGATTTTGTGTTGTCCTGCTCAAGGCACCCAAAACCCCCTTTTCCACTGACCCTCTGCTAACTTCACCGCCCCGTCAAACCATGTGGGGCACCCTGGTCAGTCAGGATGGTAAAACTGGGCATTTAAAGAGGTTTAATAAAGTCTCGAGACTCTTCACCCCCCGCCCGCAACTTTTCCCCCTTGTCACACAATATTTGCTTTCACCTGCTGAAACTTGGAAACTTTTAAAAGGCCCCACGACATACTCCTTTCCCCCGGCCTTTATCTGTGACAAAAGTCCCCCGATGCCTTCCCACTAGCGTCAATGTCCAACAGGTGGGGAAGCTTTGGGTCCCAGATGGGGAAAGCCCGGGTTGCTTCCATCGGGGCCTTCTTCATTTTGCCCAAATGCGATTTACACGCCTCGTCCCACTGGAAAGCACCCCCCTTTTCTTGAAAGGGTCTTTTGCAGGGGACCCCCTTACATGGCGAAGTCCTTTTCAAAGCGGGGGTTTATTATTGCAGGGGGCCCGGGTAGCTCCTAAATTTTCTGCCACTTTGGGGTGGGAATGGCCCTTTTTTCCCCCACCGCCCCCCCTTCTTTTTCGGTTCCACACGGTCTTGACTAAAAACTACATGCCCCAGAAATGGCACCTCATGCTGGAAAAATTCGAGCTTTTCCCTTGGGGTTTGATTTTTAAGGGTTTGGGCCCTTTCCCTCAACTGCTGTAGCACTTCCTCCCCCTCCAGCCCCCTCCCCCGAAGGTGCTCCCAAGAGGGATGTTTCCCATAAAGGGGAAAACAAGGCCTTTTCCCCCCCCCATGGCCACCCCAAAAACCCTCTCCATCAGATTTTGAAAAAAACCCGGGGCTTGGAAAACCAAAAGGGGCATGACTTTTAAATTTTGCCACAGGCCTTCCCCCAAAGGAAAAGGCAGTCTTTGGCTTGTCCCTTTCCGCCATCTCCATCGGGGTGAAAAACCCCACTCCGGTCGATTTGGGGGAAAACCCACCTGGCCCCCACCAATGAAATCGAGTGTGTCATAAAATTCTGGGCAAGGGGTATGAGCCCTTTGGATGGGCCCTGTTTATTCAGCCCCAGTAGCCCAAAGGCTTTTGTGTACCACCCTTTTTCTTCCCCGGGGGAACAAACCCGCTGAGGGACCAGGGCCCTGTCTAAACCGTTAAATAAACCCCCTTCCCCGCCACTCTTTGGGACATTTGCGCTGCATCTCTTCTCGCCTGGTTTTGGGTTTTAATACGTCGGGGGGGGCTCTTGATGGGAAAACTACAAAGGGTTTTAAATGGGTCCCCTTCCCCGGGGTCCAGCGGCCCGGCCCAAAAGCCCCCCCTGCTAAACACTTTCTCCCATACTGAGCCGGGGTGGGGCCAAATCTTCTCTGTCTGTGCCCCCCCGTCGGGGTTAGCGGCGCTCCGGTTCCCAAAGTCCCCTCGGGGAAGTCGGGTTACTGGACGCCCACTTCCTCCCCAAGTCCCCAAAGCTTTGCACCAGCTGGCACCTTCTGGGCCTTTTTGGGAGAATTTAGCTCCCAACACTGTAACTAACCCCCCCCCCTGGTCCAACAAGGTTTCCCCCCAAACCCGCTACGCCATCAGCCACTGCGGGTTTTTTGGAGGGGCCCACGAGGCCCTCTACCCCACGCATACTTTTTACACCCGACACCGGTTCTAGACTCTGTCTTGGGGGCAAGGTCGGTCTTTTCAGCTTTAACTACCTCGGGCACAGCCAAACCCTTCGGGAAAGCGGGCCCACTTTTCCCCAAATGCCCCCTCACCAGCTTTGCCCAAGGCCCGCAAAACCCCCTTACCCCTGCGTCGGGTTGTAAAGGGGCCCAGCAAGCAGGGTCTTCCAATTGGCCACATACCCCGGGCAGCCGCTGCCCGTGCTGCCCACCCCCAATCGACCTCCACGGGCCCCTTGGGGTGAAACCAAAGCCCCTTTGACCCCAAACACAGCCCCCTCTGTGGTGGGGCCCTGGAATTTTCGCATAGGGGCCCAAACCTATAGGCCCCCCACTGGGGTCTTCTCACCCCCAATTGCCCCCACTTTTTGGGGCATGGCTTCCCTTCTATTTGGCCCTCCACCTGCATCGGGGCTGGTTCGACGGAGCTCCCAAAGGTGGGGGCCCGGGGAACCGAGGACGGCTGGGTTTCCCCCCCTTTCCCTTCCCCCCTTTTCCGGGTTTGAGAGGACGTGTTCTCCCCGCTCCCCCCGACTCGCCCTTACTCTTTTCCCTTTCCTCACCCCAAACCCCCAAAACACAAGTTTTTGGAAAGTGCTGGGGCTCACCTTCCCCAATGCTCCCCTTCTCCACTTTGGGCCTTCCGGGCTGGCACTGGCCCAGGCCACTGGTTGCCTTCGGGAAAGGGCCCTCGAACCCCCCCAAAGGCCCTTCCCAGGGGCCCCCCTTTCAGCCCTCGGGGTGTGCCTGCTTTCCGTAGTTTTTGCAGCTGCTGGTCCGAAAAGCATAAACCAAAAAAAATCGGGGCCGGGACCACTCTCTCTTCCACACCCGCAGGGTACGCCCCTTCCCAGCGCCTCCACTCCGACCCACTGGGAAAATGCCCTCGCCACCTCACAAGCCCCGTTTCTTAAAGGGGGCCCCGTTAAAACCCTCGGTGGTGGGGGCCCAAAACGGCTTTCCCAAAGCCCCCCCCCAACGTGGTGAAAGGGCTGGGGGGGATGGCGGCAGATCCCCCCAACATTCCCCCGCGGGGGCCCCCTTAGTGCTTTTTACCAGCTGCGGGCCTTCTCTTCCTGGCTCCAGCCCTGGGCAGATCCCGCTTTTTAAAATTGGGGCGACATATGCCTCCCCCACTTCCTATCCCTTTTTAACTAAAAAAAAGCGGTTTTCCGCCTCACAAAAGTCTGGAGGCCGGGGGGTTTGGGGGGGTGGAAAACGCGTGCTGTGAATTTAAACACTCCCAGGGGGGGGGAAAGGGGGGTTTGGGGGAAAGGCAACGGGGGGGTTGCCCGGGGCCCGAGTTTCCCGGCGACCTATATCCAAGGGAGCATTTTCCGATGGGTCCCCAGCTTTCGGGAAGGCGACTACTGGCTCCGACACAAACGCTGCGATTTTTCCATTTTTCACAGATGCAACATTCCCTTTGTAGACCTCAACAATTTGGCATCTCGACGAGATGGTGCGCCGGGCCGCGTGCCCTCTGTGCCTGCTCTTCCCCCTTTTTGTGCCATTTTCCCCCCTCATACCGGCCACAGGGGAAATGGGTCAGGTCCCCTCTGGGTCGGCTTCACCTCACTCATGCCTGCCTATCCCTGCCTCCTCTCCCTCATTTGGGTTTCCGCCATCTTGGGCGACATGTAAAACGGCGCGTCTAAATGATCAAAAATCCCAAATCCCACCCCCCTGACCCCCATTTGTTTTTGCCGGCCCCCTGTCTCTCTGCCCCCCAAAACAAAGGGAGGCTGGCCGACGGGGTGCTTTTCCAAGGGGCCGGAACCCCCAACAGCTTTCCCTGGGCACCCTTTCCCCAACGTCCCAAACACCAGGAAAGGGGAAAACCCTAAAGGCCCGGCAGGGGAAAAGAAATAAACACAAAATGACGGGCTTTCCTTTTAAAATTTTCCCATTTCACTTTTTTTATTTTGGGGACAAAAACAGGGGGGGGAAAACCCCATGCACAAATGCATGATACAGCTTTTAAAAGGGCAACATAAAGTATTCAGGTCCCCAAGGGCACACTGAGTACTTCACAAAGGGGCAGCACCCCCAAATGCGTCTCTCCCCTTTTTCTTTTTCCTCCGCCCCCTCCGCTCACAGCCATTTTTTGTCTTTTTTGGGCCCCGGGCCTCCTTTTTTGTTAACACATGTTTCGCACAGAAAAAAGACCCACTGGCGTAGCAAATATTAAAAATATATATATTTATAATATTATTATATATATATATAATTATTATTTATTTAATATATATATATAATATATAATGGGATGCATTATTTTATATATATATGATATATATATATATTTTATATATATATAAAATATATTTTATATTATATATATATATATATTAACCCCAACCCACATATATATATATAAAACCCTATATATATATATAAAATATAATATTAATATATTTTATATCATATATATATATATATTTTTAATAATATATCTTATATATATATTCTATATATATTATATATATTCCCATTTAAACTTTAAAATTTGTGTGGGGTGTGGTGTGTAAAGTTTAATTTAACCCTTTTAAAATTATATATTATATCTATATTAAAATTATATATTATATATATATAAAATATTTTTATTATATATATATAATCCCTTTATATTATTTTATATCCAGCATAATTTTTTATATATATATTTATATTTATAAATTTATTTATATTTTATGTGAATTATAAATATTTTTTTAAATGAATAGATTTATATCTATCTATCTATTATCATCTATATCTTATATCTTATCTATATATATTTATAAAATTTTATATATATATAAAATATATATAATATTATTTTATAGTTATATATATTATATATTATATATATATATAAAATATATTTTATATATATTATATATTCCCCATTTATATATTTATATATATAAAAGTATATATATATAATAATAATAATAATATATATAATTTTTTATATTTATATTTATATTTTATTTTAATAGTATTAAAATTTTTAAATATATATTATATATAATTTTTTCATATATAAAATCTCTTTTTTTAAAGGTTTGGGTTTAAAGTCTAGCCGCCGTGGTCAAGCATGATACTTATTTTAGTTTTCCCTGTTGTGTGCTCTTGGGTGCGACGTTAGGGTCCCCATTTTCCCTTTTCCCCGGGGAAAGGGCCCGGGGTTTCCCTTTAGGTTTAACATTTTTCTACTTTTCCGGGGTTTTGGGGCCCCACTGACTTGGGGTGGGGTTGCCCCCCAAAGGTAGGCAATCAGGGTGTTTTCCTTTCCCAAGGGGGGGAACGCGCCCGGGCCGGGGGCTCGAACCCCCGAACCAGATTGCCGTCCCGGGCAGTCCCTTTAATCCCCATGCTCTAAACCCTTCGGCCCAAAATATTATATATATATTTTAATATATATTTTAAATAATATAAAATATATATTTTATATAATATATAATGTATATATAATATAATTTTATATATATATCTTTTATGTATTCCCCTTTATAAAAATCATAATATATATTATATTATATATTTTCTATATATATTTTATAATTTTATATACAATATATTCGTGTGTATATATATGTGTTTTATTTTCTATATATATATTCCCATAATTATTTATATATATCTATTTTTTTCGTATATATATATTATAAATTATATTATATATATTATATATTATAATAAAAATTGTTTTCGAAATGCTATGGGCGCAAAAAAAATTCCGGGGGGAGAAACAGCTCCTCTGAACAATTCCCGGGGAAAAGAAGTTAAAAATGATTGTGGGCCTAATATGAAATTTCCCAAATAAACCCCCTTTACAATGTTTCTTGTCTTAAAGTACTACTAAATGATTGTTCCCCCAAATTTCTTTTTGATGTCATTCATTCTTCATTTTCCTTCTTTTCAATGCTCATTAATGCCATTGGCTTATCAAATTTAAAAATTCAATTCCTTTATTCCGTTTTCATGCTTCCATTTAAAGTATTTTTCATCATTCCTTATTGATAAAATGTAATTTTTTTTCAATTTACTAATCCCTTTCCCCAAGAAAAAAACTTATTCTTAAAGTCATCTTTCATTACCATTTATTATTTCCCCCTTTTTCATCATAAATTTCCCACTAAAAACCAATTATTGTCGATATTTTAGAACGCGTAAATCTTATTTACAAAATTTTTTTCATTTAAATTTCCCCTTTATCAAAATAAAAACACAAAACACGATAGAGAAAACCCCCCCTTTTCGATACCAAAAATAAAGCATAATGTACTCCCTAACCTTAAACCCAAAAAAGGGAAACGAAACGAAAAAAAAAAAAAAAAAAAAAAAGGGGTGGCCGATGCAAATCTGCCACGGAGATAGCGCTCAAGACGGTTGGGAGAGGTTGCTAAGACGCAATCACTAGCTAATCACCGTGAGTATTACAGTAATTAAACACCAATTTGTTATATACTGCGCTATTGCACACACACACACACACACACACACACACACACACACACACACACACACACACATACACATATATATAATATATATATATATATATATATAATATATATATTAATATATATATATATATATATTATATATATATAATAATTATATAAATCTGTGTGCATGTGTGTGTGTGTGACACCCAGTAATCAGGGAATCTACCTGGGCACCTGTGTGACATCCATTAATCAGTGGAAGCGCCTGGGAATGACCTCTCCTTTGGCGACATCAGGAAACGCTCTGGAAGGGCTAACCGACAGAGAACGGTTGGGTTCCACACCTCAGCGAGGTAGGAGAGAAGCAACCTAGTATGACCAGTCTCGGTAGTTCAGCCCAGCGCTCGTCGTGACCAGGTCGTCACCACCTCTGGTCCCCCTCAGGGCTGGTTGACCGGACACGCGACCCGACGCTCAGTGCTTTTCCCTAAGACATCATCTTGTGTGTTCCCTTCACTGTGTTGTACTCTTCCTTAATAAAGAGGCAAGCAGTTATTTCAACTATAACTACCCCTGCTAGCCATTGTATTAAGGTCCTGAGCCTTTTACAAACTGGTGGCAGGCTTGTCACTGCGTCTTTTGGCTCGCATCACGGACCCCAATCTCTGAAATTTGCTCGCCCATGCTTCCACGATCGACCATGTCTTTTAAACTACGTGAGTACACGGTTTGGGCGTCTTTATTTCTTTTCCTTTCTTCTTCTCCCATAAATGTGTTAAGCCGTATGTGCAATCACTCTCACATTGGTTTTTTTGGGTAATAGTGCTAAGTGACAGCAAATGCATGTTTCTCACATATTCTTCTGACCTTAGATCACATTAATGTGTGATTACGGTATGTGGTCAACAAACATGAATGTCATTCATTATTCAAGTATTTAATTAATTTCTCTATTAGAGATTATATTTTTTCAAATGCATCGAATTAATACATTCATGATTTTATCGTTATCACAAGTATCATATCATTTATTTCTCGTCTTGTTTTCCCGTCTTGACCTGGCCTCACTTTCACTTTCTGTCAGTTTGGCACGTGACATAGCTTGAGAGACAACTGTTCCCATTAATTGGTTGTTTGTAATTGTTTGCACCATAGGAATACGTGTAGCTTTGTTACATTGCTCAATGGTGACACGTTCTATCGGCGCTAGAGCAGAGCTCGTAACGCGATTTCTTATAAACTTATTATTTTGAGTATAGCATTAGGATCATCCCCATATCATATTGCACAGCGATGCCGATATAACCTGGGGGTTGCGTATATCACTTAATAAATCTACACTTCGATGCTATGATAGTAGGTACAAGTAGTGTGACCCGCAGTTATGTCTGTTAATTAATATAGGACTAGGATCATTATTCGCTTATTAATCGCGCCCTTCTCACCCTCTAGAGGTCACTTGCATGTTTTGGGTAAACCCCAGGCAATTGTGCAATTCGTGATAGTTAGATACCCATAGGGAACGTCACAATCACCCATCACATATATGCAGAAGAGAGCTGGTTATTTATAGATTTTCCCAGCTCAGTTCACTTCGTTGTAAGGCATTTTGGGTATAGAAAACCCCCGTCGATGAAGCCTGACATGCATAGCTAGACATGGCTACCTAGGAGAAAATTTGCTTGCTAAAAAGCTTACGAATATTTTTTTCACATCACCGTTCATTAGTGCATACATTCTGTTGTATATGATTAAATGTTGAATTCAATGTGGTAGTTGAAATAAACTTGTATTAATAGCATTGCTAATTCATCGCTGTTTTGTTATATTGAACGTTAATCTTGGTGTTTTGTGATTCTTTTCTGTGTGAGCTCACTCTCACTTTCATTCCCATTCATGCTCACTGTCGCTCACACACACACACAGACTCACTCACACACCCACGCAGAACAAAAGATACTGGAACC
>NC_051423.1:13469202-13486702 GCF_015228065.2 Penaeus monodon | reverse complement strand
TCGTGGCGGAGGCAGCGTCAGCTCCTACGGGCTAAGGGGGAAGGTGCTCGCAGTTCAGGGAACGGACTCGGACTGACTCCCTCGGGTCTTGCTGGGTCGCTTCAACCCTAGGGCGCGTCTACCCACTCCAAGCGTTTCCTGTTATCACCGAAGGTGAGGTCATGACTCAGGTGGTCAACAGCTGCCCAGCTGGTCTCTTGATTATTGGATGTCACACCAGCTCAGGCAGATTCCACTATTAATAGATGTCACATCACTCTGCCACTTACCCTCGCCTCGCCCTCGAGGCGCTGACAGGCTGCTCCACCTCACAGCTGTCTTACTCACACACCCAGAGAAATGCTTGACGGCACACTGTAGACATCTTCCACGGCGCGCGTCCTCATCTTCCTCCCGTCCTGTGCGGCATCCTACTTCCTGTCCCTCCTCCGGTGTCCCGTCCACGGCGCCATATACGCGAAGTCCTCGCCATCGCACCATATTCTGTAGACGGTCCCCGACATGGTCATTCCTGAGTCCCCAGCTCTCTGCGGAGTTCCTCGTCATCGACCGCGTGCCTGTGGTGTGGGTATCGATGACCAGGCTAATAGCAACCAGACCATGCACACAAGGGCCAGGATAGTAGGAGAGAAAGATATGACAGGTTTGGGGGGGGGGAGGTAACTACACTACTACGAGCCGTTAAACAATCAGCAATTTTTTTTTTTTTTTTTTTTTTTAGACTGGAATGATCAAGGCAATCCGCAAGGATCTTCTTGAACCTCGAGCACTCCGATAAAAGGATAGAGTAAGAAGAGCAAAGTACATATACAAGTACTCAGTGCTTATGGACATTGCTGTTGTACAAGGATAGGTCCGTGATATGGGGGACACGAGGAAGCATGCTCGATGGCCTTACTGCTGATACGATCCTCCTCCCTGTGCCTCCAATATGCTTTCGCATAGCACGCGTCATACACTAATAAGAGGAGCTACATGCTCAATAAGGTGACATAAACAGGGTAGATGAAGTTTAAGTGAAAGTCTGACATCAACCCGACGTCCGCGTCCTGAACCTTACTAACGCCCCATAGATGCAACTCTGGGATCGTGACGTTGATTGTCAGCAAGGTCAGGAGAGCCGGCCTAATCGCTATAGAATCTGCAGCGACGTCCGTGACGACAGACTTGATTGCCGGAACTTTTAATGACAGGGAATGCAACCCACCATGATGAGGCAGGACAAAGGTTCCCTGCAATAACCTATCTGGTTGAAACTCCTCGCAAGCAATTGTGGCGGCCGTTGATTGATAGAAATAGATCAGTGTTGCCTGCGAAAGGCTAAGCATGAAAGGCGAGAGCTGATTGCTCACCTCCTCGAAGGAACAGAGTGAGGTGATCAGGCAACCTGAAACAAGAGCACGAGCACAAGATGGAGTTTGAAGAGATGAAGGTAAAGGTGAAGAAAAGCACACAAATGTGTCCTTAGTGGGTCTCAAACAGGAGTCTAAGAAGTCAGAGGAAGGGAAGGATAGAGCATGACCTTCTAACTCTCTAAGAATAAATGTGTGAGGCACGTGAACCATGTAATATGAACTGTTTGTTTTGTGTGGGAAGGGGTGTATGCAGTATGCCCTAAAGGTAGTAGAAGGACGCACTGGAATAATCACAGACAGCCCCAAGAAAGTGAAGAAAGACCTGAGGCTAGCGTAAAACCAAGTGCGTTGTCTTAAAGGGAAAAGAGTCTTGACAGAAAATGAAAATGCCCTTTGAAGTACCGCACCCATGTCATCAGGCGAAATCACGTCAGGCGACACCTCTCTGAGCAATATGGCATATACATAAAGTCTATTTCTGTTACCAACAGACCAAGTGGCAGTTTACCACGTGGCTTCAAATCCCAAATAAGAACCATTCACTCAGCGAGGGCGTAGATGACTATGTTATCTGACCTCGCATAACCCGACAATTCGTTGCCAGCGCCCGACATAGTAAGGTCGGCCTAGCCCTCCCCTTCTGGGCGGGTTGACCCGACACGTGACCCCGCTTAGACGTCATCTCGTGTGTTCCCATACTGTGTGGTACTCTTAGCGTATACCAGTATCACTACCCCTGTACCCGTTATAGTGTTTGTCTGTGTGTGTGTGTAAATAAATATAATAATATATATATATATATATATATATATATATATATATATATATATATATATATATATATATATACACATACATATATACATATATACATATATATGTGTGTGTGTGTGTAAATAAATAAATAAATATATGTATATGTGTGTGTATGTGTGTGTGTGTGTAAATAAATAAATAAATAAATAAATAAATAAATAAATATATATATATATATATATATATATATATATATATATATATATATATATATACACACATACATATATACATATATACATATATATGTGTGTGTGTATAAATAAATAAATAAATATATGTATATGTGTGTGTGTGTGTGTGTGTGTGTGTGTGTGTGTGTGTGTGTGTGTGTGTGTGTGTGTGTGTGTGTGTGTGTGTGTGTGTGTGTGTGTGTGTGTGTGTGTTGTGTATGTATATATTTATATAAATAAACAAATATATATATATATATATATATATATATATATATATATATATATATATATATATATATATATATATATATACATATATATACATATGGAAATGGTCACTAATCAGTGTCTCCAAGTAATCTGAAACATAAATAGTTTACAGAAACGCAAGGCAGTTCTCTCCCAGTACCTTCACTTCGAAAATGTTGATGTGTGTTGCCTTCAGGAAAATAGAACTAGTGCTCATTATGCAGAAATTGCAGGATACACATACTATGACACACCAAATATTGCTAATCCCTCTTCGAGAGGGCTTGGCATTTACATAAAGAAATTCCATCGAAAGTGATTGATGACAATCGTGACAACACCTGTACTGAATATCTTTGTATTAAAATATTTCTTAACGGTAATTCTATCACCATCATTATTGTATATAATCCACATGATAGTGAGGTGATACCAAAACCTCCTGACAGCATGATACATAGTGATACTGTCTTATTGTGTAATGATTTTAATGCATGTCATCCTCTCCTAGGCTCAGAGGGAAGTACCATTGGCAAAAACGGTAAGGTTTATTATGATTATCTCCAAAATACATGTGACCCCATCCACCTATTATACCCTTAGAAAAAAAACATTATCTGGGCTGAAAATTAGGCTATATAGCTGTATACAATCAGTACGCACTACCGAGGCACTACAAAAGTCATCCCATTCTTAGATATTGATCACTGGGAATTAAGTATAACCCTTCCTTTTTGCAAAAGAACCCCACCCCAGCCACGTCTTCGATACCACCTTGCTACTAAATTTCATGATGAATTCATTAAAAGAATTGCCTGCTGGTATGAGGACTTTACTCCTACCTACCACTTTAATGAAACTCTCTGTCAACTTGGCAATATCATTACTCAACTACAACCTAAGAGCCCTGCCAAGCACAGATTTTTATCCTCCAGAGGTAGACGTGCACAACAACTGGCTGTAGATTGTATGAGCCTTCTTAGAAGGCTCATACAATCTACAGTAGGTCAGATACGACACCTGGAGAAAAACTCGTGTTTAGCTAGGGATCTTGTGTTCCCTCGTTCTTATAATCAACCCAATCAAAACTAAGTATATTTCCAGATCTCGTAATCTACCTTACATACCAAGGTTAAGTGGACAAACTATTGCAAGAACTGACACCTATAAATATCCTGGTGTTATGGTCACTGCTCCCCAACTCATGTACCACAACTCTCGCTTTACCAAGGATGTTGTTCAAAACATTAAGGAACGTTGCCTTGAGCGTTTAAGGCCATTGCAATACATAAGTAACAGATATGTAGGTGCCTCCCTGAGAGACCTAAGGTTGATGTATATCTCCCTTATTAGGTCCATGATAGACTATGTAAGCCCAATTCCCACCGAGTGCCCTCAAATCCCTTGAAGTTTTACAGAACAAGGTCATGAGAATAATATTTGGATGCCCAATGACTTCTCAAGTTCTCGCCATGAGGAAAGAGCAAAACCTCCCCTCTATTTACAGTCGTGTCACCCAAGTTAACACCATACTTACAGCTACTACCCAGACAACGTATCTCCAATATTCTATCAAATGAGATAAATTATAGAGTTAGGCATGCCCGGCCTCGATACTACAATCTCATACAGTCCAACTTAGAATGGAAAATTAAAACTACTCATACTATTATGTTCTTCAATGTATGGAACAACGAAGCTATTAACATTCCAGAAACAGTACTTACTGCCCCTTGGCACAGAACTCATGTATATGCTTATATTGATAAACTAATAGGGCCCTTAGTTTCAAAAACGGAACTAAAATTTCATTACTTGAAATATTTAGATGGCATTCTACATCCCCCTCATTGTACGCCCTCACTTGCAATCTACTGTGATGCTTCCATTAATCCTCATGGAGCAGCAGGGGTTGGTGTACTAATTCCTGATACAGATCTTGAAGAAAGTGTGCGTATTTCCAACTGGACAAGCACAACTAATGCCGATTCAGTAGCCATATACCATGCCATTACGAAAGTGAGCATCAGCGACACCTGGCTGTCTTTACTGACAACCAAGGCGCTCTCCATAGGCTCATTGCATTTAATCCAGAAAACATGGTAACTAGAAATATCCTTTACCAAATTTTTTTAACTATCAGAATAGGGTATTCAAGTATCACTATACTGGATACCCTCACATATAGGAATATCATTATGTGACAGGGTTGATCAGTTAGGCAGATTAGTACTTTCCCATGAAGATCCATATTATATAATACCGTTATCTCTCAATCAAATGAAAAAAAAAAACTTGTTACCGGCTGTTTTCGAGTTTATGAGGGTCAGGTATAGACCACTGAAAGGATGAAAAAAGACGGACATGGCACTATCTAGCATTACAAGACTGTTGCTCGGACTTTAGATATAGACATAAAGTCTATCATGGACTGCCTCGGAGACATCAGGTTACATTGACGAGGCTACGCATAGGATATCAGTACATTATACAATTTATACAGGATGCAGTTTTGGAGGCAATCATCACTACAACTGTGTAAGCCGCCCAAGTCGCATAATCTTACCCATTGTTTACTCTGTCGCACAAAAATTGCATCCTATCGATCAAATAGTACTGTTAATAAATTAGCAGTTGTTGATTATATTAACTTTAGACACTGGTGTTGTCTTTGGCATGATCAATGATATAAAAGCTTTTTTACCAGCCAGATGATATTTCAATACAATGATAATAGAAAGGTCCTCCAGGCATGTATATAAAACTAATGCTTGACTGATAGCCCTCTACACACATAGAATCACAGCCAGTTTGTATAGATACTTTGGTATCTACCCTAGCTTTTTGCAGGACATGTACACTGTTCTATAAGTGAATGTTATCAAATCAATCAAATCTCTCTCTCTCTCTCTCTCTCTCTCTCTCTCTCTCTCTCTCTCTCTCTCTCTCTCTCTCTCTCTCTCTCTCTCTCTCTCTCTCTCTCTCTCTCTCTCTTTCTTCGTTCACTCACTTGGTTCATTCAGACATTCACACACAAACACGGACACACACATCTCAGCAAAAAAATATGTACAAAAGGAATATTATGAGACGGCAATATATCACATTTAAATTTAATTCCCAGCTTATATAACGATTTATTTAAAATAATACAGAGAACAATATTTACATAACAATTAACAGAGAATCATTATATGTGGTGGGTCCACATAAGGCATGCCGGTATGTCCTACACAGCAATTCAACAGAACAAATAACAGTCCCACAGACTATATACCATTCATGCACAGCACAATATAGAAAAAATGTGAACGTTTGTGTCCACTTTACATTTTTTTATAGACGGAATGATATATGTTCCCTAAAAAATAGGTGTTTGTGATATAATATATATCTTTTTTAATGAAATACATACCTTCCTGTATTCACATCACATTCTGCTGTCTTATGACATTCTGATTTCAGTGCAACATATACTGGGCAGATTTCAGAACGAGATTCATCAGCAATGAACAATAACGTAATTTTATAAAGGAAGAAGTATGATATTCTAATAACTGCCCAAAACCATTTACCAAGAGATTTGGTTGACAACATCCATTAAGTCGCATCATCATTATTACGCTAACAGCAAATGACACAGATGAGCTTAATCTATTTCTATTAGGAAGATTTTATTTTTCCTACATCTATCGTCCCTGCATTAGTTTTTTTTTATGAACAATGTAGTAATATTACGCACATGATTATAATATCATCATGTGTGAATTATATTTTATTATCTTCCACTCAAAATATCCCAGGTGCATATCCGTGGATTAAATCATTTTACAATATTCATAATACTCTTGATATCTTTCGTTTCATGTTAGCATATAAACTTCCATGTTGCTGCTTGTTATTCCTCTGGAATTTTGAAGCTCATCTAATCTCTTTATGCTGTTCGGTAACCTCTCCTACAAACTCGAACAGTCGACTTTTATTTTGTAATTACCATGTTTTGCTTTGCTCCACTCTGGAATTGGAGTAAATTCAAGAATAATTCACTGAACATTTCACTGAAGAATTCGCTGATCACTGTCCCTGGGCTAGCCACAGGGTGATTACACCGGCACTTCTTCTTCCTACTGATAATAATAAGCCCTGAGGATTGGAAAAATCAGATATGGATGCAGAGAAACAGGAAAGCGTCATTGCAGATGTTGCATTGCACCTATCTTATATCCAAATATCTTTTGTTATCACTGCTAAATAGCTGTAGCAATAATCAGTTATCAATAGTTACACTTATATTGTTGAAAAAGGGTTCCCACTTAAGTCAGGTACAATATAATAAAAACGTCTACTTTGCTCTATCGGAACTATTACTTGAGTTTTTACATAATCTCTAAGAAGGTTTAAACACACGAATGTCTTATTTTTACGCTATGCCAACGATTAACAGTAAGAATGAATATTCATCTATATTTCATTGACTAACTGTAAGAACTGCAACATACAGATGTGTTGCGTTACATTATTATTTTGCAATGTGCATTTCCAGGCACCGGGTCCTGAAGTCTTCTCTCGGTCCTTGACGTTCACAGTTTTAAGTCAAGTAACATCATCTGACTTTTATAATCTGTAGAATTATCAATTTATCAATGAGTATAAAGACAAGCCAGATACATGAATGTCCAAACCTACATCTATCTAGCTGAAAAGTATTACAAATTAAACCATACTTATACAGGGTATGTCATTTTACAATTTATGAACCTTGCAATCCATATATATTATACTCAGGTAAAAGTTCACATCTCTATAACTGCAGGTCTTAACTCAATCTGAGAATCTGTTATTTTTATATATTTTATGGACTGAGGACCCTGCCTGAGCTGTACATATTTTGTAGTTTGATAAACATTATCATAAACCATCGTTATCGACATGACACAGTTTTCTCCTTAGGCTTACCAAAGAGTAATGATACCCTGACTTTCATGCCTACACAATAAAGCAGGATGCTAAGGTGATATGGTAAAACTTATTGTTAAAGACACAGTGCTGTACAGGTATATGTTGTCCACTAACACTAGCAAATACAAGAATTAAATACTTAACAAGGGCGGTTTTATACAAGTGTTATTTCTAATATTAAACCTGCAAGATGGTAAAATAAAATATTAACCTTAACATTTTTAGCATAGAGACTGTTGGCGACCTTCTTCAATAATATACTTACGTGTCGATTCTAAGTTAGGATTGAAATTAAAATACCCAACGATTCCACTGACACTATCTAAGATTAATATGGCTATCTTGTAAACGTCCCAAGTCTATACAGTAAATTCTTATACTCAAATATTACCTACTATTCTAGGTAATGTTATCATATACAGCATTACAATATAAAACTTCTCACAATGACAGTACACTTCAGTTTCTGAATTATATTTAGATATCACTTTCAGTTTTATAATATCATGAGAATATTATGGAAAGGGAAGAATGACTTTAAAAATAACAAAATACCTTCAAAAACTTATCACAGATTAATTAGAAACCAGTCCTCAAGCATTATCATAAGCTCTATACAACTCTGGAAGTGATGTTTTAGTTACAGATGTATAATGATTACAGGAATCACCACAACCTATGCACCTGATTTACAGGAGACATAAGATCCTATAAAAGGTATCACAGAGAATAAATACTCCACTGCTCTATAAATACACACATACACGTTTTCTCCATAACAGAATCGTATATAACGTTGAAAATACTGTGGGTAATATTACAACCCCTTGGCACTAAATACCTCTATTTCAAAAAATATACCAAATAAAACAGGCTAAATCAATTATTCAGTCTGACTAGGGTTTGGATTTTCACCATTTGTGTTTTTGTTCAACAGATTAATTAAATTCTCCAGTCTTTCCTCAAGACTCGTTATCCTCTTAGTGAGATTGCCGTATGTCTCTGTTATCTCGTCGACCTTTTCACTCATAATTTCAGCCATGTTGGCCTCGAGTTCCTTGATGCTGACCTTCAGGTCTTGCTGCTCGTTGCGGTGGTACTCTCCTCGGCGAATCCTACTGCCCTTCCTGGCACGGACGCTGCCCTTGTTGTCGGCGGACTCGGTCTCTCGAGCTCTTAGGCACTCAATGATGTTGGTTTTCAGAAAAGACGGCAGGGCTACATCTATGCATTTCTTATTCTCCACCATGTAAAGTCTATTTGCCTGTGAAACAAAATTATTCAGAAATATTGTACGTCTGATGTTTCTAGTTGTTTATTTTGAAGCTTTACAATATGGTAATGGGGAAGTGGTAATTAAAGTAGAAAATGTTCTGATATGAAACAATTTACTGATTTGCTCATATTGTACCTCATTTTTCGTCAGTAATGTTTCTGTAATCTTTACTAATCAAATAAGTGTATTAGCATACCTTTTTTGGATGGTTCGGAAGAACAAAAGCACGTGAATTGTAGCAATCATGTTTGCATATATAGGAAACCTTTGTCAGCATTTCTCGCAATCTGAAACATTTTATTACAGCAAGTGAAATAAGCATTTAGTTATATAACTTATACAGCATATAGTTGTTGATGTTTTTAACTACGCTATCAATGCAATAATACCTCATCTCTGTCTTTTACCATAGCATTCAGCTCTATTAAACCCACTTTCTAAAAGATTAATCATTCATACACTTGTAAACATACAACCCCGCCTCTTACTTGGGAATCTTGATGTGAGACCCGAGGTATGATGTTGTGGAGAAGTTCTTTTCCATCTGAAATACCAGCTCTGTTTGCTTTATAAGCCTCTCCAGATGAGCCGAGTTCCTTAAACCCTGTTGGCAAACAATCACTAATTAATTAACACCATTAAAATCTTCAGAATCATTCAACCATTAAAATCATTAAAGCCATTTTATACAGATATCAGCATGTATAAAAATGGCGAACACCAATACTTCGTTTAAAATGTTTTTTAAAGGCTTGATTGAAAATCAGATGCCTTACCTGAACGTCATTGACTGCAAGAGCCACCAGAAGATTGGAGAGGATGATGGAGACGAGGATGACAAAGAACAAAAATATAATATGTCCAGTTGCAACTAAGTGTGATAACCCAACTACAAAATCATCTTGAAAGTCTAGTTCACCGATCATCATGGTAAGTGTCTTGGTGAATGTCAAGACTGGATTGGTGAATACCTGGTTCTCTTGGTTTCCTGCGCCAGGGTCCTTGGCATAATGGAGAGCAACATAGAACGCAGACGAAAATGCAAGAAGGAGGCAAAAGTATATAGCAAATATACGAACAAAGACCTTGGCCACTCTGGTAAACATGACGACATATATGCCACAGTTTGGAAATCGTCCGATAAGCACCATGCACTCGGTCCACATTAACAGGAGCATCCATGTGGCCAGATGGTGTTGCCATTCCTTTGGCACCGAAACAGGCACGACTAGCAGAACGAGAAGAGTTATCATCACATGGAGGATGCCAGAAAGTGATCGGAACCATGCTAGCTTATTCTGCATAAGGGATAGCATTTGTTGTAGGAGGATTAAGACTGTCTGAAATATCACCAAACCTTTGAGAACCTGGTCAGCTTCATCTGGAATAGCTGATAGCCCCCACTCGCCCTGCACATGAGATTCACCCCACTCCTTCCATTCCTGGCCTCGCTCCTCTACGAGGGCACTAACGTTAGTGTGACTCGTAGTCCACACAAATTTGTTGAAGGTCAGAATGGTGGTCAGCACTGCATAAATAAAATAAAAGACAACTTCTATTAAAAATAATCTCCGCACATTCATCCACTTCAGAAGAAGAAAGGCTTCACAAAGAGGATGGCTCAGGAGCTTTGCTTGACCCATGTCCACAAATGACTGTAGGTTTTGTACCTGATTCTTCTCGAATGAACAGGTAAGAGGCAAAAAGTTCAGAGACACTTCTAAAGTCTTTGTATTAATTTTGGGAGAATTTGTGACCAGGCAGTGGTCAAAGACCGCATCCATGGTGCCCGGGAGATGATGCAGGATATAGGATAGCACGCTTTCACCATTGTCATCAACGGCTGCTAGATCGGCTCCTGCGTTGAGGAGCGCCACCATCGAGGGAATCGAGCGCGCTTTCGCTGCCTTGTGAAGCGGCGTTTCTCCGTTCGCATCCTTGGCGCGCACCAGAGCCCCTGCCTTGAGCAAGACTGCAATAGCTTCAACGCACCCTGATGCACTGGCATCATGCAGAGGCGTATGTCCTCGCATGTCCCGGTGATCCACGACTCCTGGCCGCCCGGAGGAGAGAAGCAGCTTAATGCATGCAGTCGATTGCGACGCCGCTGCGTAGTGCAGGGGCGTCTGTCCAAACTGATTCTTGGCATACACCGATGCCCCTGCCGACAGCAGGTAACTAAGCCCGGCTGTCCACCGTAACTGTGCCGCACGGTGAAGGGCTGTTTCATGGAACGAGCCTCCATGGCCATTGATATGCACGCCTGCAACCAAGAGAGCTTTAAGGCCTTCCAGAGATTCGTTATCCACCACTTTCAGCAATCTGGCGGCGTCAGGATCCCACGCGTTGAGGTCTGCTGACGACATGCCACTATTTGATTCATCTGAAAAATGTGTAACCTGACTTCAGTTTATCTACTGTCAAATACTAAATATTTGATTCCAAGTATAGATGTCTCTTTGATCAATATCTTCCAAAATTACACAAATTGGTAATATACACAACAAACAGGTCTATTGTTTGTTTTTTCTGCCGAATTACAGAGAGAAGAATATTGCTTACAAGTCGGCATAGATTTTCAATGCCTAACCTGTACTTAACATATCTGACAATGTCTCTGACACACTGTCCGAGGTCTGGTGAATGAGCTTCCCACACAGGCTATCAGAGGGCGACGGGACGGCTGTGTAGCTGAAGTTCCCTTGACCACGTGACATGGCTCTTCCTCACCTGCAAGATAAAGACAACGTTGCAATGGGCGTCATATGTACCACAAAGCCTTAGAAGCTAAAAGAAACTTGGCAATGTCCTGGCATTCCGTGTATATGCACCTACTGAATACTTCTAGATAATGTTATGAGAGAAAGACATCAACATTAGTTATATACACATGCAATACCTATTTATTCACAAATGTATTTCATAACCCACTGGAACCGGTGTACTCTTAACACTAATATGATTGGCACTGTACACAATATCCTGCAATCATAAGGTAGGCTTTAACCATAAAAGTCATATGACCAAAGGTCGGCCCGAGCATCAAGATAATGAGGAACAAGGTCACGTTCTTTCATGACAGCAGTTTTAGTTGCTTTTAAGCTTGATTATCTTTGTTATATGTTTCCATAATGCGTGGGTGTATATATTGTTGCAGACTGATATTCAGATTAATGTTCATGTTATTAGGATTCGAAAGGAAAATGGAAAACATATGAAGTTTAATACGAAGTAACCTTCTTTATGCTCTTTCTGTTATTTAGATATAATAATAGCAAACTTTTCACTCAGTAGGATACCTATCTGAAGCAGTCTCCACGAAAGTTCTCAGACAGTTTTGAGACGATTCTGAGACTAAAATTTGTCTAAAAATGTCTCAAAAGTATGTCAGGCCGGCGCTCTGACACATAAAAATATCAATAAATAGATAGATTAAAATAATACTTTCATATTACTCAAGATAATATATATAAGGTTTAATTATTTATACTAATGCAGTCATGAACACGTTCATTTTAAATAAAACCAGACATTCATTAAATAATATAAGTGATCACATGGCAACAATGCCCTTCGATTGCCTACATCGTTCACTTGCACTCCTCACTTTATGTCAGGTTCAAAAATACCTTCAAATGTATGCAGAGATGTTTTTGTAATCTATTGCGCTAGCGTTACACATATATGTATACATATTTACAGGAAACAAACATAATTAATGAAAGTGGAATGACCTTTGCTGAAGCGCCTTCAGCTAACTATTGTGGTTATTGAATACCTTCAAATACCTTCAAGATATGTTTTTGCTTAGAGTAAAACATATACTGTGCATGAGTAACACATACAAAGGGCCTAGGTACAGAAATATATATGAAAATTAATGGGAAAGGCTTCTGCCGAAACGTGGAGGCCCTACTTGTAGTGGACCTTTTCCAAAGTTTTCTTTAATCTAGGTAGGTATAAATCAGATGAGACAAATCTCTCTCTCTCCCCCTCTCACTCTCTCTCTCTCTCTCTCTCTCTCTCTCTCTCTCTCTATATATATATATATATATATATATATATATATATATAATGTATATATATATATGTGTATATATATGGGTGGGTGCTCCATGTGCATGGTGATGTGAAGCGATGGTGTGGTAGCCTAGATAGTGTTAAGTGCTTGCATGCCTTCTTGCTTGCAGCTTCCACCCCTAGCTAGCTCAGTGCGAAAAAGGGAGCAGTTTTTGCATAAGTCTCCCTGCCAGGTCACAGCCTCTCCATCATTAAGACTTCTGCAGTGCCTCCTCGTGGCTATCCATGGGTAACTGGGCACCTTGCGGTCCCAGGCTAAACTGTGGGGGATCTTGGAGCAGCAGGTTGCCCCAGAGGTACGGAGCTATGGCCCACCGGCGTGTGGACACGCTCTGGCTCCGTATCAACTCCTGCCTCCTAGCCACCCTGGGGTAATGGGGCGGGGGAGGTGGGCCTTGCCAGTCCTCCTCCCCCCAGAAAGACCCACTGGCAACGTCAAAGATAAATGGATATGCTGAGGGGAGGGGTGTTGTCCCTTCCACCCAGCAAGTAAGGCAGGCTGTGGGTCCTGCTGGGAGGGCAAATGTTGGGGCGCAGGTTTGGAACGAGAGTTACTCGTCCCGCCTGCACCCCGGCAGGCGCCAACCCACCATGAAGCATGTGAGGCAAAGCCCTCGGGATGGGCGGTGACACAGCCTGCCGACCCTCTTTATCTGGGGCTGTGTCGGCGGGGGTGGCAGAGGTGGCATGCACCCAGAGTGACCACCTCAGGCTTAACCTCGGGCGTGCTTTCTGGGTAGGTGCTTGGAACATCTGGTCCTTGTGGCAGGATGAGCAGTTACCTTTGCTATCGCAGGAATTGAGGCGACTGGGAGTTGAGGTGGCTGCCCTCTCAAAGGTGAGAAGACCTTGTAACAGTACGATCAGTGTGGGTGGGTACACCTACTACTGGTTGGGTCGCAGCGATGATCACCACTTCCAGGGTGTAGCCATAGCCATCTCCAGCTGACTTCAGCCCTCGGTAGTAGAGGTGACACCGGTTAGCACATTATGGCATTGAGACTGAAGCATTCTTTTAGCTTCATGTCTCTTATTGCTGTATAGGCCCCTATCGATGTATATAAAATTGACGTGAAAGAGGCGTTCTATGCCAAACTCTCATCTGTGGCAGACAATTGCCCCCAGCGAGATATTTGCATTGTTCTGGGTGACTTCAATGCGGTATCCGGCTGTGACCGAGCTGGCTATGAGATGTCTGTCGGCCCCCATGACTCAGGAGCTGATCCCAGCAGCGAGAATAGCCTCCTTCTCCGGGACTTTGCTAGGTCCCAGAAAATGAGGATCTCTGGCTCCTGGTACCAGCACTCCAACCCGCATTGCTCGACATGGTACAGCGATACAGGTACAGTGGCCAAGGAGATCGACCACATTCTTGTTAGTACGTGATAGAGGATCCTCCAGAACTGCAGGGTTTACCAGAGTGCTGAGTTCTGTGGCACCGACTGTAGGCTGGTTATGGCTACCCTGCGGGTCCACTTCAACACTCCCCGTCCCTTCAGTGGCTACCCTAAGGTGTTTCACCTGGACAGACTAAGGGAGGAAGAGTGTGCCCGTGGGTTCACCATGGCAGTCTCTGACTGATTCACAGAACTCGACAACCTGTGGGAGTTCTTCAAGTGCGTAGCACTCTAAGCAGCTCAGGAGTCCATTGGCATACGCCCAAGGGCAAGGCAGAATTCCATCTCCCTGGAGACATTAGAAGCCATTGAAGCGTGTCACAAGGCTCGGCTGAATGGGAATCAAGTCTCGCGTTGTTCCATGGTGCGTAGGGCTCGGACACTGCTGATCAGGAATCTTGCTGAGGAGGTTGAAGGCCATTTCTTGGTAAATGACCTTCGCCCTGCCTAACAAGCCCTGAGAAAACTGAACTCTAAGCCCTCCTCACAGATGACTGCAATCCGGTCAGCGGATGGACGGATCATCTTAGATCATGTTGGGGTTCGTGAATGTTGGGCTGAGTATTTTGAACAGTTGTACCAGGTAGACCCTCCAACAGTTAGCTTGGATGCAAGCGATGTCTCACTGCCTGTGCTGGATCCACCCATCACCAAGGAACCCCCCTACCCTAACAGAGGTTAGGATGGCGATTTCCAAGCTGAAGAATGGGAAAGCTGCAGGCATATGTGATATCCCTGCTGAACTGCTAAAGGCTGGGGGTGAATCTATGGCTCATGGCCTGCATACAGTCCTGACTGCCATTTGGCAGTCTGGTACCATTCCCCCTGACCTGCTGAGGGGTGTGGTCATCCCTCTCTGGAAGGGGAAAGGGGATCGTTGGGATTGTAGCAACTACCGTGGCATTACACTGCTCAGTATACCAGGCAAGGTTCTCGCCGACATTCTTCTGAAACGAATCCGCAACCACCTACTGAGGCATCAGAGACTGGAGCAGTCTGGATTTACTCCTGGCAAGTCCACGATAGACCATATACTAGCGCTTCGAGTAATTGTGGAACGCCGTCGTGAGTTTGGTCATGAGTTGCTTGCAACCTACATCAACCTCAAGAAAGCGTTTGACTCGGTGCATCGGGAATCGCTATGGGAGATCCTGAGACTCAGGGGAATTCCAACACAAATTATTGGCCTAATAGCAAGACTTTATACTGGTACTAAAAGTGCTGTAAAGCGTGGTGGGGGTATGTCGAACTTCTTCCCTGTTAACTCAGGGGTGAGGAAAGGCTGTGTCCTTGCACCAACACTTTTCAACACCTGTATGGACTGTATAATGGGTAGAGCTACTAGCCAAAGTCAGTGTGGAGCAACACTAGGCAATATCTAGGTCTCAGACCTTGACTTTGCCGACGATGTTGCCATCCTATCTGAGTCCTTGGAGTCACTGGTGGCGGCTCTTGATGCATTTAGCAAAATTAGGCGAAGCCCCTAGGCCTAAAGGTCTCCTGGACCAAGACCAAGATTCAGGACTTTGGGGGCCTGTTTGGGGAACCCGTTCAGTCGATCCATGTTTGCGGTGAGGACGTTGAAGTTACAGAAAGTTTTACATACCTTCGTAGCGTATTCCATATCTCTGGGTTGTCAGACCAAGAAGTCAGTAGACGGATTGGTCTGGCAACAGGAGCCATGAGCTCAATCAACAAGAGCGTTTGAAGATGTCGGTACCTATGCAGAAGGACCAAGCTGCGTGTCTTCAAGGCCTTTATACTGCCAGTTTTGCTCTATGTAAGCGAAACCTGGACGCTATCCAGTGTCTTGGAGTATGATGCCTTTTGTAACAAGTCCCTTCGCCGGATCATGGGGTACAGTTGGCAGGACCACGTGTCCAACCGGCGGTTACACCGTGAGACTGGCATGGGACCTGTTACTTGCATAATCCGGGATCGCCAACTCAGGATATATGGGCACCTAGCACGTCTCCCTATGGACGACCCTGCCCACCAGGTTGCCATGCGCCCCCGGAGGCGTTAGCCCCTTGATGATGATGATGATATATATGTGTGTGTGCGTGTGTGTGTGTGTGTGTGTGTGTGTGTGTGTGTGTGTGTGTGTGTGTGTGTGTGTGTGTGTGTGTGTGTGTGTGTGTGTGTGTGTGTGTGTGTGTGTGTATATGTGTGTGTATATAATTAAACTATCTATATTATCTATATATATAGTATATATATATATATATATATAATATATATATATATATATATATATGTGAAGTTAACACTGTCTCACCATATTCTCAAATGAAAAAAAATTGTCTCAATTCTGTCTCAAAATGTAAGACAGTCCTGAGAATGAACTCAGACAGTTTTCCAGGTTAGAGGCCTATATATATGCGTGCGTTATATATATGCATGCATGTATGTGTGAATGCATAAATAAATAAATATATATATACATATATATATATATATATATATATATATATATATATATAGATATATATATATGTATATATGTATACATACATATATATATATTATTATATATAATATCTATATATATATATATATGTTGTATATTATAGATATATATATATATATATATATATATATATATATAGATATATATATATATATATTTTGTATGTATATACATATATATATATATATATATATATATATATATATATATATAAAATATATATACAGAGAGAGAGAGAGAGAGAGAGATACGTGTATATATATAAACACACATGCACGCGCGCGCACGCACGCACGGACACACACACACACACACCACACACACACACACACACACACACACACACACACACACACACACACACACATACATACATACATACATACACACATACATATATATATATATATATATATATATATATATATGGGGTATATATATATATATATATATATATATTATATATATATATATATTATATATAATATATATATATATATATATATGTATGTATATGTATATGTATATGTATGTATATGTATGTGTGTGTGTTGTGTGGGGTGTGGGTGTGTGTGGTGTTTGAGCCGCCGTGGTCACCGCATGATACTCAATTGTAGTTTTCATGTTGTGATGCTCTGGAGTGAGTACGTGTAGGGTCCCCAGTTCCTTCCACGGAGAGTGCTTTGTTACCTTTAGCTATCATTCTCTCTATTTTTAGCCTG